>NW_027256029.1:0-140490 GCF_045679555.1 Salvelinus alpinus
AATCCGACTTGTTGCCGGAAAAGCAGAAGAGTAGGGGTAGATTTTATATAGAAAACATTGTTTTCTGTAAAATGTTGGGAAAGGGGTCAAAACGGCAGTTGTTTGTGAAAGTTGTTTTGAATTTAATGAATCTGCTAACTTCTGACATTTTTTACCGAAGCCAGAAAAACAGGCGAAGGGTTACAAAAATAGCTCTATTTACAGATAAGTAGACCCGATTTGAAGTCCGACTTGTTGCTTGAAAAGCAGAAGAGTAGGGGTAGATTTTATATAGAAAACATTGTTTTCTGTAAAATGTTGGGAAAGGGGTCAAAACGGCAGTTGTTTGTGAAAGTTTAAAAAACACATGGTAGTGCATTTAGTAAAACTGCTGTAACGTAAGTTCCATACTGAATAAACCTTCTCCGCATTTGACAAGCAGAGAAGTAGAGGGAAGTTTTAATCCAATATATTTTTGTCAAACTCTTTGGTTTAGTGGTCAAAATGATAGTTGTTTTGAATTTAATGAATCTGCTAACTTCTGACATTTTTTACCGAAGCCAGAAAAACAGGCGAAGGGTTACAAAAATAGCTCTATTTACAGATTGGTAGACCCGATTTGAAATCCGACTTGTTGCTTGAAAAGCAGAAGAGTAGGGGTAGATTTTATATAGAAAACATTGTTTTCTGTAAAATGTTGGGAAAGGGGTCAAAACGGCAGTTGTTTGTGAAAGTTGTTTTGAATTTAATGAATCTGCTAACTTCTGACATTTTTTACCGAAGCCAGAAAAACAGGCCAAGGGTTACAAAAATAGCTCTAGTTACAGATTGGTAGACCCGATTTGAAATCCGACTTGTTGTTTGAAAAGCAGAAGAGTAGGGGTATATTTTATATAGAAAACATTGTTTTCTGTAAAATGTTGGGAAAGGGGTCAAAACGGCAGTTGTTTGTGAAAGTTGTTTTGAATTCAATGAATCTGCTAACTTCTGACATTTTTTACCGAAGCCAGAAAAACAGGCGAAGGGTTACAAAAATAGCTCTATTTACAGATTGGTAGACCCGATTTGAAATCCGACTTGTTGCTTGAAAAGCAGAAGAGTAGGGGTAGATTTTATATAGAAAACATTGTTTTCTGTAAAATGTTGGGAAAGGGGTCAAAACGGCAGTTGTTTGTGAAAGTTGTTTTGAATTTAATGAATCTGCTAACTTCTGACATTTTTTACCGAAGCCAGAAAAACAGGGGAAGGGTTACAAAAATAGCTCTATTTACAGATTGGTAGACCCGATTTGAAATCCGAATTGTTGCTTGAAAAGCAGAAGAGTAGGGGTAGATTTTATATAGAAAACATTGTTTTCTGTAAAATGTTGGGAAAGGGGTCAAAACGGCAGTTGTTTGTGAAAGTTGTTTTGAATTTAATGAATCTGCTAACTTCTGACATTTTTTACCGAAGCCAGAAAAACAGGCCAAGGGTTACAAAAATAGCTCTATTTACAGATAAGTAGACCCGATTTGAAGTCCGACTTGTTGCTTGAAAAGCAGAAGAGTAGGGGTAGATTTTATATAGAAAACATTGTTTTCTGTAAAATGTTGGGAAAGGGGTCAAAACGGCAGTTGTTTGTGAAAGTTTAAAAAACACATGGTAGTGCATTTAGTATAACTGCTGTAACGTAAGTTCCATACTAAATAAACCTTCTCCGCATTTGACAAGCAGAGAAGTAGAGGGAAGTTTTAATCCAATATATTTTTGTCAAACTCTTTGGTTTAGTGGTCAAAATGATAGTTGTTTTGAATTTAATGAATCTGCTAACTTCTGACATTTTTTACCGAAGCCAGAAAAACAGGGGAAGGGTTACAAAAATAGCTCTATTTACAGATTGGTAGACCCGATTTGAAATCCGACTTGTTGTTTGAAAAGCAGAAGAGTAGGGGTATATTTTATATAGAAAACATTGTTTTCTGTAAAATGTTGGGAAAGGGGTCAAAACGGCAGTTGTTTGTGAAAGTTGTTTTGAATTCAATGAATCTGCTAACTTCTGACATTTTTTACCGAAGCCAGAAAAACAGGCGAAGGGTTACAACAATAGCTCTATTTACAGATTGGTAGACCCGATTTGAAATCCGACTTGTTGCTTGAAAAGCAGAAGAGTAGGGGTAGATTTTATATAGAAAACATTGTTTTCTGTAAAATGTTGGGAAAGGGGTCAAAACGGCAGTTGTTTGTGAAAGTTGTTTTGAATTTAATGAATCTGCTAACTTCTGACATTTTTTACCGAAGCCAGAAAAACAGGCGAAGGGTTACAAAAATAGCTCTATTTACAGATAAGTAGACCCGATTTGAAGTCCGACTTGTTGCTTGAAAAGCAGAAGAGTAGGGGTAGATTTTATATAGAAAACATTGTTTTCTGTAAAATGTTGGGAAAGGGGTCAAAACGGCAGTTGTTTGTGAAAGTTGTTTTGAATTTAATGAATCTGCTAACTTCTGACATTTTTTACCGAAGCCAGAAAAACAGGCCAAGGGTTACAAAAATAGCTCTATTTACAGATAAGTAGACCCGATTTGAAGTCCGACTTGTTGCTTGAAAAGCAGAAGAGTAGGGGTAGATTTTATATAGAAAACATTGTTTTCTGTAAAATGTTGGGAAAGGGGTCAAAACGGCAGTTGTTTGTGAAAGTTTAAAAAACACATGGTAGTGCATTTAGTATAACTGCTGTAACGTAAGTTCCATACTAAATAAACCTTCTCCGCATTTGACAAGCAGAGAAGTAGAGGGAAGTTTTAATCCAATATATTTTTGTCAAACTC
Source organism: Salvelinus alpinus (assembly GCF_045679555.1). Lineage (NCBI taxonomy): Eukaryota > Metazoa > Chordata > Actinopteri > Salmoniformes > Salmonidae > Salvelinus > Salvelinus alpinus. Next base: position 2,785 of record NW_027256029.1, read on the forward strand.
TTTGGTTTAGTGGTCAAAATGATAGTTGTTTTGAATTTAATGAATCTGCTAACTTCTGACATTTTTTACCGAAGCCAGAAAAACAGGGGAAGGGTTACAAAAATAGCTCTAGTTACAGATTGGTAGACCCGATTTGAAATCCGACTTGTTGTTTGAAAAGCAGAAGAGTAGGGGTATATTTTATATAGAAAACATTGTTTTCTGTAAAATGTTGGGAAAGGGGTCAAAACGGCAGTTGTTTGTGAAAGTTGTTTTGAATTCAATGAATCTGCTAACTTCTGACATTTTTTACCGAAGCCAGAAAAACAGGCGAAGGGTTACAAAAATAGCTCTATTTACAGATTGGTAGACCCGATTTGAAATCCGACTTGTTGCTTGAAAAGCAGAAGAGTAGGGGTAGATTTTATATAGAAAACATTGTTTTCTGTAAAATGTTGGGAAAGGGGTCAAAACGGCAGTTGTTTGTGAAAGTTGTTTTGAATTTAATGAATCTGCTAACTTCTGACATTTTTTACCGAAGCCAGAAAAACAGGCGAAGGGTTACAAAAATAGCTCTATTTACAGATAAGTAGACCCGATTTGAAGTCCGACTTGTTGCTTGAAAAGCAGAAGAGTAGGGGTAGATTTTATATAGAAAACATTGTTTTCTGTAAAATGTTGGGAAAGGGGTCAAAACGGCAGTTGTTTGTGAAAGTTTAAAAAACACATGGTAGTGCATTTAGTAAAACTGCTGTAACGTAAGTTCCATACTGAATAAACCTTCTCCGCATTTGACAAGCAGAGAAGTAGAGGGAAGTTTTAATCCAATATATTTTTGTCAAACTCTTTGGTTTAGTGGTCAAAATGATAGTTGTTTTGAATTTAATGAATCTGCTAACTTCTGACATTTTTTACCGAAGCCAGAAAAACAGGGGAAGGGTTACAAAAATAGCTCTAGTTACAGATTGGTAGACCCGATTTGATATCCGACTTGTTGCTTGAAAAGCAGAAGAGTAGGGGTAGATTTTATATAGAAAACATTGTTTTCTGTAAAATGTTGGGAAAGGGGTCAAAACGGCAGTTGTTTGTGAAAGTTGTTTTGAATTCAATGAATCTGCTAACTTCTGACATTTTTTACTGAAGCCAGAAAAACAGGGGAAGGGTTACAAAAATAGCTCTATTTACAGATTGGTAGACCCGATTTGAAATCCGAATTGTTGCTTGAAAAGCAGAAGAGTAGGGGTAGATTTTATATAGAAAACATTGTTTTCTGTAAAATGTTGGGAAAGGGGTCAAAACGGCAGTTGTTTGTGAAAGTTGTTTTGAATTTAATGAATCTGCTAACTTCTGACATTTTTTACCGAAGCCAGAAAAACAGGCGAAGGGTTACAAAAATAGCTCTATTTACAGATAAGTAGACCCGATTTGAAGTCCGACTTGTTGCTTGAAAAGCAGAAGAGTAGGGGTAGATTTTATATAGAAAACATTGTTTTCTGTAAAATGTTGGGAAAGGGGTCAAAACGGCAGTTGTTTGTGAAAGTTTAAAAAACACATGGTAGTGCATTTAGTAAAACTGCTGTAACGTAAGTTCCATACTGAATAAACCTTCTCCGCATTTGACAAGCAGAGAAGTAGAGGGAAGTTTTAATCCAATATATTTTTGTCAAACTCTTTGGTTTAGTGGTCAAAATGATAGTTGTTTTGAATTTAATGAATCTGCTAACTTCTGACATTTTTTACCGAAGCCAGAAAAACAGGCGAAGGGTTACAAAAATAGCTCTAGTTACAGATTGGTAGACCCGATTTGAAATCCGACTTGTTGCTTGAAAAGCAGAAGAGTAGGGGTAGATTTTATATAGAAAACATTGTTTTCTGTAAAATGTTGGGAAAGGGGTCAAAACGGCAGTTGTTTGTGAAAGTTGTTTTGAATTTAATGAATCTGCTAACTTCTGACATTTTTTACCGAAGCCAGAAAAACAGGGGAAGGGTTACAAAAATAGCTCTATTTACAGATTGGTAGACCCGATTTGAAATCCGACTTGTTGCTTGAAAAGCAGAAGAGTAGGGGTAGATTTTATATAGAAAACATTGTTTTCTGTAAAATGTTGGGAAAGGGGTCAAAACGGCAGTTGTTTGTGAAAGTTGTTTTGAATTTAATGAATCTGCTAACTTCTGACATTTTTTACCGAAGCCAGAAAAACAGGCGAAGGGTTACAAAAATAGCTCTATTTACAGATAAGTAGACCCGATTTGAAGTCCGACTTGTTGCTTGAAAAGCAGAAGAGTAGGGGTAGATTTTATATAGAAAACATTGTTTTCTGTAAAATGTTGGGAAAGGGGTCAAAACGGCAGTTGTTTGTGAAAGTTTAAAAAACACATGGTAGTGCATTTAGTAAAACTGCTGTAACGTAAGTTCCATACTGAATAAACCTTCTCCGCATTTGACAAGCAGAGAAGTAGAGGGAAGTTTTAATCCAATATATTTTTGTCAAACTCTTTGGTTTAGTGGTCAAAATGATAGTTGTTTTGAATTTAATGAATCTGCTAACTTCTGACATTTTTTACCGAAGCCAGAAAAACAGGGGAAGGGTTACAAAAATAGCTCTAGTTACAGATTGGTAGACCCGATTTGATATCCGACTTGTTGCTTGAAAAGCAGAAGAGTAGGGGTAGATTTTATATAGAAAACATTGTTTTCTGTAAAATGTTGGGAAAGGGGTCAAAACGGCAGTTGTTTGTGAAAGTTGTTTTGAATTTAATGAATCTGCTAACTTCTGACATTTTTTACCGAAGCCAGAAAAACAGGCGAAGGGTTACAAAAATAGCTCTATTTACAGATAAGTAGACCCGATTTGAAGTCCGACTTGTTGCTTGAAAAGCAGAAGAGTAGGGGTAGATTTTATATAGAAAACATTGTTTTCTGTAAAATGTTGGGAAAGGGGTCAAAACGGCAGTTGTTTGTGAAAGTTTAAAAAACACATGGTAGTGCATTTAGTAAAACTGCTGTAACGTAAGTTCCATACTGAATAAACCTTCTCCGCATTTGACAAGCAGAGAAGTAGAGGGAAGTTTTAATCCAATATATTTTTGTCAAACTCTTTGGTTTAGTGGTCAAAATGATAGTTGTTTTGAATTTAATGAATCTGCTAACTTCTGACATTTTTTACCGAAGCCAGAAAAACAGGGGAAGGGTTACAAAAATAGCTCTAGTTACAGATTGGTAGACCCGATTTGATATCCGACTTGTTGCTTGAAAAGCAGAAGAGTAGGGGTAGATTTTATATAGAAAACATTGTTTTCTGTAAAATGTTGGGAAAGGGGTCAAAACGGCAGTTGTTTGTGAAAGTTGTTTTGAATTTAATGAATCTGCTAACTTCTGACATCTTTTACCGAAGCCAGAAAAACAGGCGAAGGGTTACAAAAATAGCTCTATTTACAGATTGGTAGACCCGATTTGAAATCCGACTTGTTGCTTGAAAAGCAGAAGAGTAGGGGTAGATTTTATATAGAAAACATTGTTTTCTGTAAAATGTTGGGAAAGGGGTCAAAACGGCAGTTGTTTGTGAAAGTTGTTTTGAATTTAATGAATCTGCTAACTTCTGACATTTTTTACCGAAGCCAGAAAAACAGGCGAAGGGTTACAAAAATAGCTCTATTTACAGATAAGTAGACCCGATTTGAAGTCCGACTTGTTGCTTGAAAAGCAGAAGAGTAGGGGTAGATTTTATATAGAAAACATTGTTTTCTGTAAAATGTTGGGAAAGGGGTCAAAACGGCAGTTGTTTGTGAAAGTTTAAAAAAACACATGGTAGTGCATTTAGTAAAACTGCTGTAACGTAAGTTCCATACTGAATAAACCTTCTCCGCATTTGACAAGCAGAGAAGTAGAGGGAAGTTTTAATCCAATATATTTTTGTCAAACTCTTTGGTTTAGTGGTCAAAATGATAGTTGTTTTGAATTTAATGAATCTGCTAACTTCTGACATTTTTTACCGAAGCCAGAAAAACAGGGGAAGGGTTACAAAAATAGCTCTAGTTACAGATTGGTAGACCCGATTTGATATCCGACTTGTTGCTTGAAAAGCAGAAGAGTAGGGGTAGATTTTATATAGAAAACATTGTTTTCTGTAAAATGTTGGGAAAGGGGTCAAAACGGCAGTTGTTTGTGAAAGTTGTTTTGAATTTAATGAATCTGCTAACTTCTGACATTTTTTACCGAAGCCAGAAAAACAGGGGAAGGGTTACAAAAATAGCTCTATTTACAGATTGGTAGACCCGATTTGAAATCCGACTTGTTGCTTGAAAAGCAGAAGAGTAGGGGTAGATTTTATATAGAAAACATTGTTTTCTGTAAAATGTTGGGAAAGGGGTCAAAACGGCAGTTGTTTGTGAAAGTTGTTTTGAATTTAATGAATCTGCTAACTTCTGACATTTTTTACCGAAGCCAGAAAACAGGCGAAGGGTTACAAAAATAGCTCTAGTTACAGATTGGTAGACCCGATTTGAAATCCGAATTGTTGCTTGAAAAGCAGAAGAGTAGGGGTAGATTTTATATAGAAAACATTGTTTTCTGTAAAATGTTGGGAAAGGGGTCAAAACGGCAGTTGTTTGTGAAAGTTGTTTTGAATTTAATGAATATGCTAACTTCTGACATTTTTTACCGAAGCCAGAAAAACAGGCGAAGGGTTACAAAAATAGCTCTAGTTACAGATTGGTAGACCCGATTTGAAATCCGACTTGTTGCTTGAAAAGCAGAAGAGTAGGGGTAGATTTTATATAGAAAACATTGTTTTCTGTAAAATGTTGGGAAAGGGGTCAAAACGGCAGTTGTTTGTGAAAGTTGTTTTGAATTTAATGAATCTGCTAACTTCTGACATTTTTTACCGAAGCCAGAAAAACAGGGGAAGGGTTACAAAAATAGCTCTATTTACAGATTGGTAGACCCGATTTGAAATCCGACTTGTTGCTTGAAAAGCAGAAGAGTAGGGGTAGATTTTATATAGAAAACATTGTTTTCTGTAAAATGTTGGGAAAGGGGTCAAAACGGCAGTTGTTTGTGAAAGTTGTTTTGAATTTAATGAATCTGCTAACTTCTGACATTTTTTACCGAAGCCAGAAAAACAGGCGAAGGGTTACAAAAATAGCTCTATTTACAGATACAGTGGGGAGAACAAGTATTTGATACACTGCCGATTTTGCAGGTTTTCCTACTTACAAAGCATGTAGAGGTCTGTCATTTTTATCATAGGTACACTTCAACTGTGAGAGACGGAATCTAAAACAAAAATCCAGAAAATCACATTGTATGATTTTTAAGTAATTAATTTGCATTTTATTGCATGACATAAGTATTTGATCACCTACCAACCAGTAAGAATTCTGGCTCTCACAGACCTGTTAGTTTTTCTTTAAGAAGCCCTCCTGTTCTCCACTCATTACCTGTATTAACTGCACCTGTTTGAACTCGTTACCTGTATAAAAGACACCTGTCCACACACTCAATCAAACAGACTCCAACCTCTCCACAATGGCCAAGACCAGAGAGCTGTGTAAGGACATCAGGGATAAATTGTAGACCTGTACAAGGCTGGGATGGGCTACAGGACAATAGCCAAGCAGCTTGGTGAGAAGGCAACAACTGTTGGCACAATTATTAGAAAATGGAAGAAGTTCAAAATGACGGTCAATCACCCTCGGTCTAGGGGCTCCATGCAAGATCTCACCTCGTGGGGCATCAATGATCATGAGGAATGTGAGGGATCAGCCCAGAACTACACGGCAGGACCTGGTCAATGACCTGAAGAGAGCTGGGACCACAGTCTCAAAGAAAACCATTAGTAACACACTACGCCGTCATGGATTAAAATCCTGCAGCGCACGCAAGGTCCCCCTGCTCAAGCCAGCGCATGTCCAGGCCCGTCTGAAGTTTGCCAATGACCATCTGGATGATCCAGAGGAGGAATGGGAGAAGGTCATGTGGTCTGATGAGACAAAAATAGAGCTTTTTGCTCTAAACTCCACTCGCCGTGTTTGGAGGAATAGAAGGATGAGTACAACCCCAAGAACACCATCCCAACCGTGAAGCATGGAGGTGGAAACATCATTCTTTGGGGATGCTTTTCTGCAAAGGGGACAGGACGACTGCACCGTATTGAAGGGAGGATGGATGGGGCCATGTATCGCGAGATCTTGACCAACAACCTCCTTCCCTCAGTAAGAGCATTGAAGATGGGTCGTGGCTGGGTCTTCCAGCATGACAACGACCCGAAACACACAGCCAGGGCAACTAAGGAGTGGCTCCGTAAGAAGCATCTCAAGGTCCTGGAGTGGCCTAGCCAGTCTCCAGACCTGAACCCAATAGAAAATCTTTGGAGGGAGCCGAAAGTCCGTATTGCCCAGCGACAGCCCCGAAACCTGAAGGATCTGGAGAAGGTCTGTATGGAGGAGTGGGCCAAAATCCCTGCTGCAGTGTGTGCAAACCTGGTCAAGAACTACAGGAAACGTATGATCTCTGTAATTGCAAACTAAGGTTTCTGTACCAAATATTCAGTTCTGCTTTTCTGATGTATCAAATACTTATGTCATGCAATAAAATGCAAATGAATTACTTAAAAATCATACAATGTGATTTTCTGGATTTTTGTTTTAGATTCCTTCTCTCACAGTTGAAGTGTACCTATGATAAAAATTACAGACCTCTACATGCTTTGTAAGTAGGAAAACCTGCAAAATTGTCAGTGTATCAAATACTTGTTCTCCCCACTGTAAGTAGACCCGATTTGAAGTCCGACTTGTTGCTTGAAAAGCAGAAGAGTAGGGGTAGATTTTATATAGAAAACATTGTTTTCTGTAAAATGTTGGGAAAGGGGTCAAAACGGCAGTTGTTTGTGAAAGTTTAAAAAACACATGGTAGTGCATTTAGTAAAACTGCTGTAACGTAAGTTCCATACTGAATAAACCTTCTCCGCATTTGACAAGCAGAGAAGTAGAGGGAAGTTTTAATCCAATATATTTTTGTCAAACTCTTTGGTTTAGTGGTCAAAATGATAGTTGTTTTGAATTTAATGAATCTGCTAACTTCTGACATTTTTTACCGAAGCCAGAAAAACAGGCGAAGGGTTACAAAAATAGCTCTATTTACAGATAAGTAGACCCGATTTGAAGTCCGACTTGTTGCTTGAAAAGCAGAAGAGTAGGGGTAGATTTTATATAGAAAACATTGTTTTCTGTAAAATGTTGGGAAAGGGGTCAAAACGGCAGTTGTTTGTGAAAGTTTAAAAAACACATGGTAGTGCATTTAGTAAAACTGCTGTAACGTAAGTTCCATACTGAATAAACCTTCTCCGCATTTGACAAGCAGAGAAGTAGAGGGAAGTTTTAATCCAATATATTTTTGTCAAACTCTTTGGTTTAGTGGTCAAAATGATAGTTGTTTTGAATTTAATGAATCTGCTAACTTCTGACATTTTTTACCGAAGCCAGAAAAACAGGCCAAGGGTTACAAAAATAGCTCTATTTACAGATTGGTAGACCCGATTTGAAATCCGACTTGTTGCTTGAAAAGCAGAAGAGTAGGGGTAGATTTTATATAGAAAACATTGTTTTCTGTAAAATGTTGGGAAAGGGGTCAAAACGGCAGTTGTTTGTGAAAGTTGTTTTGAATTTAATGAATCTGCTAACTTCTGACATTTTTTACCGAAGCCAGAAAAACAGGGGAAGGGTTACAAAAATAGCTCTATTTACAGATTGGTAGACCCGATTTGAAATCCGAATTGTTGCTTGAAAAGCAGAAGAGTAGGGGTAGATTTTATATAGAAAACATTGTTTTCTGTAAAATGTTGGGAAAGGGGTCAAAACGGCAGTTGTTTGTGAAAGTTGTTTTGAATTTAATGAATCTGCTAACTTCTGACATTTTTTACCGAAGCCAGAAAAACAGGGGAAGGGTTACAAAAATAGCTCTATTTACAGATTGGTAGACCCGATTTGAAATCCGAATTGTTGCTTGAAAAGCAGAAGAGTAGGGGTAGATTTTATATAGAAAACATTGTTTTCTGTAAAATGTTGGGAAAGGGGTCAAAACGGCAGTTGTTTGTGAAAGTTTAAAAAACACATGGTAGTGCATTTAGTATAACTGCTGTAACGTAAGTTCCATACTAAATAAACCTTCTCCGCATTTGACAAGCAGAGAAGTAGAGGGAAGTTTTAATCCAATATATTTTTGTCAAACTCTTTGGTTTAGTGGTCAAAATGATAGTTGTTTTGAATTTAATGAATCTGCTAACTTCTGACATTTTTTACCGAAGCCAGAAAAACAGGCCAAGGGTTACAAAAATAGCTCTATTTACAGATAAGTAGACCCGATTTGAAATCCGAATTGTTGCTTGAAAAGCAGAAGAGTAGGGGTAGATTTTATATAGAAAACATTGTTTTCTGTAAAATGTTGGGAAAGGGGTCAAAACGGCAGTTGTTTGTGAAAGTTGTTTTGAATTTAATGAATCTGCTAACTTCTGACATTTTTTACCGAAGCCAGAAAAACAGGGGAAGGGTTACAAAAATAGCTCTATTTACAGATTGGTAGACCCGATTTGAAATCCGAATTGTTGCTTGAAAAGCAGAAGAGTAGGGGTAGATTTTATATAGAAAACATTGTTTTCTGTAAAATGTTGGGAAAGGGGTCAAAACGGCAGTTGTTTGTGAAAGTTGTTTTGAATTTAATGAATCTGCTAACTTCTGACATTTTTTACCGAAGCCAGAAAAACAGGGGAAGGGTTACAAAAATAGCTCTATTTACAGATTGGTAGACCCGATTTGAAATCCGAATTGTTGCTTGAAAAGCAGAAGAGTAGGGGTAGATTTTATATAGAAAACATTGTTTTCTGTAAAATGTTGGGAAAGGGGTCAAAACGGCAGTTGTTTGTGAAAGTTGTTTTGAATTTAATGAATCTGCTAACTTCTGACATTTTTTACCGAAGCCAGAAAAACAGGCCAAGGGTTACAAAAATAGCTCTAGTTACAGATTGGTAGACCCGATTTGAAATCCGACTTGTTGTTTGAAAAGCAGAAGAGTAGGGGTATATTTTATATAGAAAACATTGTTTTCTGTAAAATGTTGGGAAAGGGGTCAAAACGGCAGTTGTTTGTGAAAGTTGTTTTGAATTCAATGAATCTGCTAACTTCTGACATTTTTTACCGAAGCCAGAAAAACAGGCCAAGGGTTACAAAAATAGCTCTATTTACAGATAAGTAGACCCGATTTGAAATCCGAATTGTTGCTTGAAAAGCAGAAGAGTAGGGGTAGATTTTATATAGAAAACATTGTTTTCTGTAAAATGTTGGGAAAGGGGTCAAAACGGCAGTTGTTTGTGAAAGTTGTTTTGAATTTAATGAATCTGCTAACTTCTGACATTTTTTACCGAAGCCAGAAAAACAGGCCAAGGGTTACAAAAATAGCTCTAGTTACAGATTGGTAGACCCGATTTGAAATCCGACTTGTTGTTTGAAAAGCAGAAGAGTAGGGGTATATTTTATATAGAAAACATTGTTTTCTGTAAAATGTTGGGAAAGGGGTCAAAACGGCAGTTGTTTGTGAAAGTTGTTTTGAATTCAATGAATCTGCTAACTTCTGACATTTTTTACCGAAGCCAGAAAAACAGGCGAAGGGTTACAAAAATAGCTCTATTTACAGATTGGTAGACCCGATTTGAAATCCGACTTGTTGCTTGAAAAGCAGAAGAGTAGGGGTAGATTTTATATAGAAAACATTGTTTTCTGTAAAATGTTGGGAAAGGGGTCAAAACGGCAGTTGTTTGTGAAAGTTGTTTTGAATTTAATGAATCTGCTAACTTCTGACATTTTTTACCGAAGCCAGAAAAACAGGCCAAGGGTTACAAAAATAGCTCTAGTTACAGATTGGTAGACCCGATTTGAAATCCGACTTGTTGTTTGAAAAGCAGAAGAGTAGGGGTATATTTTATATAGAAAACATTGTTTTCTGTAAAATGTTGGGAAAGGGGTCAAAACGGCAGTTGTTTGTGAAAGTTGTTTTGAATTCAATGAATCTGCTAACTTCTGACATTTTTTACCGAAGCCAGAAAAACAGGCGAAGGGTTACAAAAATAGCTCTATTTACAGATTGGTAGACCCGATTTGAAATCCGACTTGTTGCTTGAAAAGCAGAAGAGTAGGGGTAGATTTTATATAGAAAACATTGTTTTCTGTAAAATGTTGGGAAAGGGGTCAAAACGGCAGTTGTTTGTGAAAGTTGTTTTGAATTTAATGAATCTGCTAACTTCTGACATTTTTTACCGAAGCCAGAAAAACAGGCGAAGGGTTACAAAAATAGCTCTATTTACAGATAAGTAGACCCGATTTGAAGTCCGACTTGTTGCTTGAAAAGCAGAAGAGTAGGGGTAGATTTTATATAGAAAACATTGTTTTCTGTAAAATGTTGGGAAAGGGGTCAAAACGGCAGTTGTTTGTGAAAGTTTAAAAAACACATGGTAGTGCATTTAGTATAACTGCTGTAACGTAAGTTCCATACTAAATAAACCTTCTCCGCATTTGACAAGCAGAGAAGTAGAGGGAAGTTTTAATCCAATATATTTTTGTCAAACTCTTTGGTTTAGTGGTCAAAATGATAGTTGTTTTGAATTTAATGAATCTGCTAACTTCTGACATTTTTTACCGAAGCCAGAAAAACAGGGGAAGGGTTACAAAAATAGCTCTATTTACAGATTGGTAGACCCGATTTGAAATCCGAATTGTTGCTTGAAAAGCAGAAGAGTAGGGGTAGATTTTATATAGAAAACATTGTTTTCTGTAAAATGTTGGGAAAGGGGTCAAAACGGCAGTTGTTTGTGAAAGTTGTTTTGAATTCAATGAATCTGCTAACTTCTGACATTTTTTACCGAAGCCAGAAAAACAGGCGAAGGGTTACAAAAATAGCTCTATTTACAGATTGGTAGACCCGATTTGAAATCCGACTTGTTGCTTGAAAAGCAGAAGAGTAGGGGTAGATTTTATATAGAAAACATTGTTTTCTGTAAAATGTTGGGAAAGGGGTCAAAACGGCAGTTGTTTGTGAAAGTTGTTTTGAATTTAATGAATCTGCTAACTTCTGACATTTTTTACCGAAGCCAGAAAAACAGGCGAAGGGTTACAAAAATAGCTCTATTTACAGATAAGTAGACCCGATTTGAAGTCCGACTTGTTGCTTGAAAAGCAGAAGAGTAGGGGTAGATTTTATATAGAAAACATTGTTTTCTGTAAAATGTTGGGAAAGGGGTCAAAACGGCAGTTGTTTGTGAAAGTTGTTTTGAATTTAATGAATCTGCTAACTTCTGACATTTTTTACCGAAGCCAGAAAAACAGGCGAAGGGTTACAAAAATAGCTCTAGTTACAGATTGGTAGACCCGATTTGAAATCCGACTTGTTGTTTGAAAAGCAGAAGAGTAGGGGTATATTTTATATAGAAAACATTGTTTTCTGTAAAATGTTGGGAAAGGGGTCAAAACGGCAGTTGTTTGTGAAAGTTGTTTTGAATTCAATGAATCTGCTAACTTCTGACATTTTTTACCGAAGCTAGAAAAACAGGCGAAGGGTTACAAAAATAGCTCTAGTTACAGATTGGTAGACCCGATTTGAAATCCGACTTGTTGCTTGAAAAGCAGAAGAGTAGGGGTAGATTTTATATAGAAAACATTGTTTTCTGTAAAATGTTGGGAAAGGGGTCAAAACGGCAGTTGTTTGTGAAAGTTGTTTTGAATTTAATGAATCTGCTAACTTCTGACATTTTTTACCGAAGCCAGAAAAACAGGCCAAGGGTTACAAAAATAGCTCTAGTTACAGATTGGTAGACCCGATTTGAAATCCGACTTGTTGTTTGAAAAGCAGAAGAGTAGGGGTATATTTTATATAGAAAACATTGTTTTCTGTAAAATGTTGGGAAAGGGGTCAAAACGGCAGTTGTTTGTGAAAGTTGTTTTGAATTCAATGAATCTGCTAACTTCTGACATTTTTTACCGAAGCCAGAAAAACAGGCGAAGGGTTACAAAAATAGCTCTATTTACAGATTGGTAGACCCGATTTGAAATCCGACTTGTTGCTTGAAAAGCAGAAGAGTAGGGGTAGATTTTATATAGAAAACATTGTTTTCTGTAAAATGTTGGGAAAGGGGTCAAAACGGCAGTTGTTTGTGAAAGTTGTTTTGAATTTAATGAATCTGCTAACTTCTGACATTTTTTACCGAAGCCAGAAAAACAGGCGAAGGGTTACAAAAATAGCTCTATTTACAGATAAGTAGACCCGATTTGAAGTCCGACTTGTTGCTTGAAAAGCAGAAGAGTAGGGGTAGATTTTATATAGAAAACATTGTTTTCTGTAAAATGTTGGGAAAGGGGTCAAAACGGCAGTTGTTTGTGAAAGTTTAAAAAACACATGGTAGTGCATTTAGTAAAACTGCTGTAACGTAAGTTCCATACTGAATAAACCTTCTCCGCATTTGACAAGCAGAGAAGTAGAGGGAAGTTTAAATCCAATATATTTTTGTCAAACTCTTTGGTTTAGTGGTCAAAATGATAGTTGTTTTGAATTTAATGAATCTGCTAACTTCTGACATTTTTTACCGAAGCCAGAAAAACAGGGGAAGGGTTACAAAAATAGCTCTATTTACAGATTGGTAGACCCGATTTGAAATCCGAATTGTTGCTTGAAAAGCAGAAGAGTAGGGGTAGATTTTATATAGAAAACATTGTTTTCTGTAAAATGTTGGGAAAGGGGTCAAAACGGCAGTTGTTTGTGAAAGTTGTTTTGAATTCAATGAATCTGCTAACTTCTGACATTTTTTACCGAAGCCAGAAAAACAGGCGAAGGGTTACAAAAATAGCTCTATTTACAGATTGGTAGACCCGATTTGAAATCCGACTTGTTGCTTGAAAAGCAGAAGAGTAGGGGTAGATTTTATATAGAAAACATTGTTTTCTGTAAAATGTTGGGAAAGGGGTCAAAACGGCAGTTGTTTGTGAAAGTTGTTTTGAATTTAATGAATCTGCTAACTTCTGACATTTTTTACCGAAGCCAGAAAAACAGGCGAAGGGTTACAAAAATAGCTCTATTTACAGATAAGTAGACCCGATTTGAAGTCCGACTTGTTGCTTGAAAAGCAGAAGAGTAGGGGTAGATTTTATATAGAAAACATTGTTTTCTGTAAAATGTTGGGAAAGGGGTCAAAACGGCAGTTGTTTGTGAAAGTTTAAAAAACACATGGTAGTGCATTTAGTAAAACTGCTGTAACGTAAGTTCCATACTGAATAAACCTTCTCCGCATTTGACAAGCAGAGAAGTAGAGGGAAGTTTTAATCCAATATATTTTTGTCAAACTCTTTGGTTTAGTGGTCAAAATGATAGTTGTTTTGAATTTAATGAATCTGCTAACTTCTGACATTTTTTACCGAAGCCAGAAAAACAGGCGAAGGGTTACAAAAATAGCTCTAGTTACAGATTGGTAGACCCGATTTGAAATCCGACTTGTTGCTTGAAAAGCAGAAGAGTAGGGGTAGATTTTATATAGAAAACATCGTTTTCTGTAAAATGTTGGGAAAGGGGTCAAAACGGCAGTTGTTTGTGAAAGTTGTTTTGAATTCAATGAATCTGCTAACTTCTGACATTTTTTACCGAAGCCAGAAAAACAGGCGAAGGGTTACAAAAATAGCTCTATTTACAGATTGGTAGACCCGATTTGAAATCCGAATTGTTGCTTGAAAAGCAGAAGAGTAGGGGTAGATTTTATATAGAAAACATTGTTTTCTGTAAAATGTTGGGAAAGGGGTCAAAACGGCAGTTGTTTGTGAAAGTTGTTTTGAATTTAATGAATCTGCTAACTTCTGACATTTTTTACCGAAGCCAGAAAAACAGGCGAAGGGTTACAAAAATAGCTCTATTTACAGATAAGTAGACCCGATTTGAAGTCCGACTTGTTGCTTGAAGGGCAGAAGAGTAGGGGTATATTTTATATAGAAAACATTGTTTTCTGTAAAATGTTGGGAAAGGGGTCAAAACGGCAGTTGTTTGTGAAAGTTGTTTTGAATTCAATGAATCTGCTAACTTCTGACATTTTTTACCGAAGCCAGAAAAACAGGCGAAGGGTTACAAAAATAGCTCTATTTACAGATTGGTAGACCCGATTTGAAATCCGACTTGTTGCTTGAAAAGCAGAAGAGTAGGGGTAGATTTTATATAGAAAACATTGTTTTCTGTAAAATGTTGGGAAAGGGGTCAAAACGGCAGTTGTTTGTGAAAGTTGTTTTGAATTTAATGAATCTGCTAACTTCTGACATTTTTTACCGAAGCCAGAAAAACAGGCGAAGGGTTACAAAAATAGCTCTAGTTACAGATTGGTAGACCCGATTTGAAATCCGACTTGTTGTTTGAAAAGCAGAAGAGTAGGGGTATATTTTATATAGAAAACATTGTTTTCTGTAAAATGTTGGGAAAGGGGTCAAAACGGCAGTTGTTTGTGAAAGTTTAAAAAACACATGGTAGTGCATTTAGTAAAACTGCTGTAACGTAAGTTCCATACTGAATAAACCTTCTCCGCATTTGACAAGCAGAGAAGTAGAGGGAAGTTTTAATCCAATATATTTTTGTCAAACTCTTTGGTTTAGTGGTCAAAATGATAGTTGTTTTGAATTTAATGAATCTGCTAACTTCTGACATTTTTTACCGAAGCCAGAAAAACAGGGGAAGGGTTACAAAAATAGCTCTATTTACAGATTGGTAGACCCGATTTGAAATCCGAATTGTTGCTTGAAAAGCAGAAGAGTAGGGGTAGATTTTATATAGAAAACATTGTTTTCTGTAAAATGTTGGGAAAGGGGTCAAAACGGCAGTTGTTTGTGAAAGTTGTTTTGAATTTAATGAATCTGCTAACTTCTGACATTTTTTACCGAAGCCAGAAAAACAGGCGAAGGGTTACAAAAATAGCTCTATTTACAGATTGGTAGACCCGATTTGAAATCCGACTTGTTGCTTGAAAAGCAGAAGAGTAGGGGTAGATTTTATATAGAAAACATTGTTTTCTGTAAAATGTTGGGAAAGGGGTCAAAACGGCAGTTGTTTGTGAAAGTTGTTTTGAATTTAATGAATCTGCTAACTTCTGACATTTTTTACCGAAGCCAGAAAAACAGGCGAAGGGTTACAAAAATAGCTCTATTTACAGATAAGTAGACCCGATTTGAAGTCCGACTTGTTGCTTGAAAAGCAGAAGAGTAGGGGTAGATTTTATATAGAAAACATTGTTTTCTGTAAAATGTTGGGAAAGGGGTCAAAACGGCAGTTGTTTGTGAAAGTTTAAAAAACACATGGTAGTGCATTTAGTAAAACTGCTGTAACGTAAGTTCCATACTGAATAAACCTTCTCCGCATTTGACAAGCAGAGAAGTAGAGGGAAGTTTTAATCCAATATATTTTTGTCAAACTCTTTGGTTTAGTGGTCAAAATGATAGTTGTTTTGAATTTAATGAATCTGCTAACTTCTGACATTTTTTACCGAAGCCAGAAAAACAGGGGAAGGGTTACAAAAATAGCTCTAGTTACAGATTGGTAGACCCGATTTGATATCCGACTTGTTGCTTGAAAAGCAGAAGAGTAGGGGTAGATTTTATATAGAAAACATTGTTTTCTGTAAAATGTTGGGAAAGGGGTCAAAACGGCAGTTGTTTGTGAAAGTTGTTTTGAATTGAATGAATCTGCTAACTTCTGACATTTTTTACTGAAGCCAGAAAAACAGGGGAAGGGTTACAAAAATAGCTCTATTTACAGATTGGTAGACCCGATTTGAAATCCGAATTGTTGCTTGAAAAGCAGAAGAGTAGGGGTAGATTTTATATAGAAAACATTGTTTTCTGTAAAATGTTGGGAAAGGGGTCAAAACGGCAGTTGTTTGTGAAAGTTGTTTTGAATTTAATGAATCTGCTAACTTCTGACATTTTTTACCGAATCCAGAAAAACAGGCGAAGGGTTACAAAAATAGCTCTATTTACAGATAAGTAGACCCGATTTGAAGTCCGACTTGTTGCTTGAAAAGCAGAAGAGTAGGGGTAGATTTTATATAGAAAACATTGTTTTCTGTAAAATGTTGGGAAAGGGGTCAAAACGGCAGTTGTTTGTGAAAGTTTAAAAAACACATGGTAGTGCATTTAGTAAAACTGCTGTAACGTAAGTTCCATACTGAATAAACCTTCTCCGCATTTGACAAGCAGAGAAGTAGAGGGAAGTTTTAATCCAATATATTTTTGTCAAACTCTTTGGTTTAGTGGTCAAAATGATAGTTGTTTTGAATTTAATGAATCTGCTAACTTCTGACATTTTTTACCGAAGCCAGAAAAACAGGCGAAGGGTTACAAAAATAGCTCTAGTTACAGATTGGTAGACCCGATTTGATATCCGACTTGTTGCTTGAAAAGCAGAAGAGTAGGGGTAGATTTTATATAGAAAACATTGTTTTCTGTAAAATGTTGGGAAAGGGGTCAAAACGGCAGTTGTTTGTGAAAGTTGTTTTGAATTTAATGAATCTGCTAACTTCTGACATTTTTTACCGAAGCCAGAAAAACAGGGGAAGGGTTACAAAAATAGCTCTATTTACAGATTGGTAGACCCGATTTGAAATCCGAATTGTTGCTTGAAAAGCAGAAGAGTAGGGGTAGATTTTATATAGAAAACATTGTTTTCTGTAAAATGTTGGGAAAGGGGTCAAAACGGCAGTTGTTTGTGAAAGTTGTTTTGAATTTAATGAATCTGCTAACTTCTGACATTTTTTACCGAAGCCAGAAAAACAGGGGAAGGGTTACAAAAATAGCTCTATTTACAGATTGGTAGACCCGATTTGAAATCCGAATTGTTGCTTGAAAAGCAGAAGAGTAGGGGTAGATTTTATATAGAAAACATTGTTTTCTGTAAAATGTTGGGAAAGGGGTCAAAACGGCAGTTGTTTGTGAAAGTTGTTTTGAATTTAATGAATCTGCTAACTTCTGACATTTTTTACCGAAGCCAGAAAAACAGGCGAAGGGTTACAAAAATAGCTCTATTTACAGATTGGTAGACCCGATTTGAAATCCGAATTGTTGCTTGAAAAGCAGAAGAGTAGGGGTAGATTTTATATAGAAAACATTGTTTTCTGTAAAATGTTGGGAAAGGGGTCAAAACGGCAGTTGTTTGTGAAAGTTGTTTTGAATTTAATGAATCTGCTAACTTCTGACATTTTTTACCGAAGCCAGAAAAACAGGCGAAGGGTTACAAAAATAGCTCTATTTACAGATAAGTAGACCCGATTTGAAGTCCGACTTGTCGCTTGAAAAGCAGAAGAGTAGGGGTAGATTTTATATAGAAAACATTGTTTTCTGTAAAATGTTGGGAAAGGGGTCAAAACGGCAGTTGTTTGTGAAAGTTTAAAAAACACATGGTAGTGCATTTAGTAAAACTGCTGTAACGTAAGTTCCATACTGAATAAACCTTCTCCGCATTTGACAAGCAGAGAAGTAGAGGGAAGTTTTAATCCAATATATTTTTGTCAAACTCTTTGGTTTAGTGGTCAAAATGATAGTTGTTTTGAATTTAATGAATCTGCTAACTTCTGACATTTTTTACCGAAGCCAGAAAAACAGGGGAAGGGTTACAAAAATAGCTCTAGTTACAGATTGGTAGACCCGATTTGATATCCGACTTGTTGCTTGAAAAGCAGAAGAGTAGGGGTAGATTTTATATAGAAAACATTGTTTTCTGTAAAATGTTGGGAAAGGGGTCAAAACGGCAGTTGTTTGTGAAAGTTGTTTTGAATTTAATGAATCTGCTAACTTCTGACATCTTTTACCGAAGCCAGAAAAACAGGGGAAGGGTTACAAAAATAGCTCTATTTACAGATTGGTAGACCCGATTTGAAATCCGAATTGTTGCTTGAAAAGCAGAAGAGTAGGGGTAGATTTTATATAGAAAACATTGTTTTCTGTAAAATGTTGGGAAAGGGGTCAAAACGGCAGTTGTTTGTGAAAGTTGTTTTGAATTTAATGAATCTGCTAACTTCTGACGCTTTTTACCGAAGCCAGAAAAACAGGGGAAGGGTTACAAAAATAGCTCTATTTACAGATTGGTAGACCCGATTTGAAATCCGAATTGTTGCTTGAAAAGCAGAAGAGTAGGGGTAGATTTTATATAGAAAACATTGTTTTCTGTAAAATGTTGGGAAAGGGGTCAAAACGGCAGTTGTTTGTGAAAGTAGTTTTGAATTTAATGAATCTGCTAACTTCTGACATTTTTTACCGAAGCCAGAAAAACAGGGGAAGGGTTACAAAAATAGCTCTATTTACAGATTGGTAGACCCGATTTGAAATCCGAATTGTTGCTTGAAAAGCAGAAGAGTAGGGGTAGATTTTATATAGAAAACATTGTTTTCTGTAAAATGTTGGGAAAGGGGTCAAAACGGCAGTTGTTTGTGAAAGTTGTTTTGAATTTAATGAATCTGCTAACTTCTGACATTTTTTACCGAAGCCAGAAAAACAGGGGAAGGGTTACAAAAATAGCTCTAGTTACAGATTGGTAGACCCGATTTGAAATCCGACTTGTTGCTTGAAAAGCAGAAGAGTAGGGGTAGATTTTATATAGAAAACATTGTTTTCTGTAAAATGTTGGGAAAGGGGTCAAAACGGCAGTTGTTTGTGAAAGTTGTTTTGAATTTAATGAATCTGCTAACTTCTGACATTTTTTACCGAAGCCAGAGAAACAGGGGAAGGGTTACAAAAATAGCTCTATTTACAGATTGGTAGACCCGATTTGAAATCCGAATTGTTGCTTGAAAAGCAGAAGAGTAGGGGTAGATTTTATATAGAAAACATTGTTTTCTGTAAAATGTTGGGAAAGGGGTCAAAACGGCAGTTGTTTGTGAAAGTTGTTTTGAATTTAATGAATCTGCTAACTTCTGACATTTTTTACCGAAGCCAGAAAAACAGGGGAAGGGTTACAAAAATAGCTCTATTTACAGATTGGTAGACCCGATTTGAAA
This sequence comes from Salvelinus alpinus, assembly GCF_045679555.1. Classification (NCBI taxonomy): domain Eukaryota; kingdom Metazoa; phylum Chordata; class Actinopteri; order Salmoniformes; family Salmonidae; genus Salvelinus; species Salvelinus alpinus. Next base: position 21,813 of record NW_027256029.1, read on the forward strand.
TCCGAATTGTTGCTTGAAAAGCAGAAGAGTAGGGGTAGATTTTATATAGAAAACATTGTTTTCTGTAAAATGTTGGGAAAGGGGTCAAAACGGCAGTTGTTTGTGAAAGTTGTTTTGAATTTAATGAATCTGCTAACTTCTGACATTTTTTACCGAAGCCAGAAAAACAGGCGAAGGGTTACAAAAATAGCTCTATTTACAGATAAGTAGACCCGATTTGAAGTCCGACTTGTTGCTTGAAAAGCAGAAGAGTAGGGGTAGATTTTATATAGAAAACATTGTTTTCTGTAAAATGTTGGGAAAGGGGTCAAAACGGCAGTTGTTTGTGAAAGTTTAAAAAACACATGGTAGTGCATTTAGTAAAACTGCTGTAACGTAAGTTCCATACTGAATAAACCTTCTCCGCATTTGACAAGCAGAGAAGTAGAGGGAAGTTTTAATCCAATATATTTTTGTCAAACTCTTTGGTTTAGTGGTCAAAATGATAGTTGTTTTGAATTTAATGAATCTGCTAACTTCTGACATTTTTTACCGAAGCCAGAAAAACAGGGGAAGGGTTACAAAAATAGCTCTATTTACAGATTGGTAGACCCGATTTGATATCCGACTTGTTGCTTGAAAAGCAGAAGAGTAGGGGTAGATTTTATATAGAAAACATTGTTTTCTGTAAAATGTTGGGAAAGGGGTCAAAACGGCAGTTGTTTGTGAAAGTTGTTTTGAATTTAATGAATCTGCTAACTTCTGACATTTTTTACCGAAGCCAGAAAAACAGGGGAAGGGTTACAAAAATAGCTCTATTTACAGATTGGTAGACCCGATTTGAAATCCGAATTCTTGCTTGAAAAGCAGAAGAGTAGGGGTAGATTTTATATAGAAAACATTGTTTTCTGTAAAATGTTGGGAAAGGGGTCAAAACGGCAGTTGTTTGTGAAAGTTGTTTTGAATTTAATGAATCTGCTAACTTCTGACATTTTTTACCGAAGCCAGAAAAACAGGGGAAGGGTTACAAAAATAGCTCTATTTACAGATTGGTAGACCCGATTTGAAATCCGAATTGTTGCTTGAAAAGCAGAAGAGTAGGGGTAGATTTTATATAGAAAACATTGTTTTCTGTAAAATGTTGGGAAAGGGGTCAAAACGGCAGTTGTTTGTGAAAGTTGTTTTGAATTTAATGAATCTGCTAACTTCTGACATTTTTTACCGAAGCCAGAAAAACAGGGGAAGGGTTACAAAAATAGCTCTATTTACAGATTGGTAGACCCGATTTGAAATCCGACTTGTTGCTTGAAAAGCAGAAGAGTAGGGGTAGATTTTATATAGAAAACATTGTTTTCTGTAAAATGTTGGGAAAGGGGTCAAAACGGCAGTTGTTTGTGAAAGTTGTTTTGAATTTAATGAATCTGCTAACTTCTGACATTTTTTACCGAAGCCAGAAAAACAGGGGAAGGGTTACAAAAATAGCTCTATTTACAGATTGGTAGACCCGATTTGAAATCCGACTTGTTGCTTGAAAAGCAGAAGAGTAGGGGTAGATTTTATATAGAAAACATTGTTTTCTGTAAAATGTTGGGAAAGGGGTCAAAACGGCAGTTGTTTGTGAAAGTTGTTTTGAATTTAATGAATCTGCTAACTTCTGACATTTTTTACCGAAGCCAGAAAAACAGGGGAAGGGTTACAAAAATAGCTCTATTTACAGATTGGTAGACCCGATTTGAAATCCGAATTGTTGCTTGCTTCCACAGTGTTCCTATCATCCTGATTAAACAGTACTGAAAAAAAATTCACTTACAGAGTGCATCAAACATGATTTAGAGCTTGTTTATGGAAAAGTGTTTATTTCTGTATTTCAATGTTGCAACTTGCTGAAAACTGTCCACAGTATTCCTATCATCCTGATTAAACAGTACTGAAAAAAAATTCACTTACAGAGTGCATCAAACATGATTTAGAGCTTGTTTATGGAAAAGTGTTTATTTCTGTATTTCAACATGATTTGGAGCTTGTTTTTGAAAAGTGCTTATTTCTGTTTATCAACATGATTTGAAGCTTGTTTTTGGAAAAGTGCTTATTTCTGTTTTTCAACATGATTTAGAGCTTGTTTTTGGAAAAGTGTTTATTTCTGTATTTCAACATGATTTGGAGCTTGTTTTTGGAAAAGTGCTTATTTCTGTTTTTCAACATTATTTAGAGCTTGTTTTTGGAAAAGTGTTTATTTCTGTATTTCAATGTTGCAACTTGCTGAAAACTGTCCACAGTGTTCCTATCATCCTGATTAAACAGTACTGAAAAAAAATTCACTTACAGAGTGCATCAAACATGATTTAGAGCTTGTTTATGGAAAAGTGTTTATTTCTGTATTTCAACATGATTTGGAGCTTGTTTTTGAAAAGTGCTTATTTCTGTTTTTCAACATGATTTAGAGCTTGTTTTTGGAAAAGTGTTTATTTCTGTATTTCAATGTTGCAACTTGCTGAATACTGTCCACAGTGTTCCTATCATCCTGATTAAACAGTACTGAAAAAAAATTCACTTACAGAGTGCATCAAACATGATTTAGAGCTTGTTTATGGAAAAGTGTTTATTTCTGTATTTCAACATGATTTGGAGCTTGTTTTTGAAAAGTGCTTATTTCTGTTTATCAACATGATTTGAAGCTTGTTTTTGAAAAGTGCTTATTTCTGTTTTTCAACATGATTTAGAGCTTGTTTTTGGAAAAGTGTTTATTTCTGTATTTCAACATGATTTGGAGCTTGTTTTTGAAAAGTGCTTATTTCTGTTTTTCAACATTATTTAGAGCTTGTTTTTGGAAAAGTGTTTATTTCTGTATTTCAATGTTGCAACTTGCTGAAAACTGTCCACAGTGTTCCTATCATCCTGATTAAACAGTACTGAAAAAAAATTCACTTACAGAGTGCATCAAACATGATTTAGAGCTTGTTTATGGAAAAGTATTTATTTCTGTATTTCAACATGATTTGGAGCTTGTTTTTGAAAAGTGCTTATTTCTATTTTTCAACATGATTTAGAGCTTGTTTTTGGAAAAGTGTTTATTTCTGTATTTCAACATGATTTGGAGCTTGTTTTTGAAAAGTGCTTATTTCTATTTTTCAACATGATTTAGAGCTTGTTTTTGGAAAAGTGTTTATTTCTGTATTTCAACATGATTTAGAGCTTGTTTATGGAAAAGTGTTTATTTCTGTAGTTCAACATGATTTGGAGCTTGTTTTTGAAAAGTGCTTATTTCTGTTTTTCAACATGATTTAGAGCTTGTTTTTGGAAAAGTGTTTATTTCTGTATTTCAATGTTGCAACTTGCTGAAAACTGTCCACAGTGTTCCTATCATCCTGATTAAACAGTACTGGAAAAAAATTCACTTACAGAGTGCATCAAACATGATTTAGAGCTTGTTTATGGAAAAGTGTTTATTTCTGTATTTCAACATGATTTGGAGCTTGTTTTTGGAAAAGTGCTTATTTCTGTTTTTCAACATGATTTAGAGCTTGTTTTTGGAAAAGTGTTTATTTCTGTATTTCAATGTTGCAACTTGCTGAAAACTGTCCACAGTGTTCCTATCATCCTGATTAAACAGTACTGAAACAAAATTCACTTACAGAGTGCATCAAACATGATTTAGAGCTTGTTTATGGAAAAGTGTTTATTTCTGTATTTCAACATGATTTGGAGCTTGTTTTTGAAAAGTGCTTATTTCTGTAGTTCAACATGATTTGGAGCTTGTTTTGGAAAAGTGCTTATTTCTGTTTTTCAACATGATTTAGAGCTTGTTTTTGGAAAAGTGTTTATTTCTGTATTTCAATGTTGCAACTTGCTGAAAACTGTCCACAGTGTTCCTATCATCCTGATTAAACAGTACTGGAAAAAAATTCACTTACAGAGTGCATCAAACATGATTTAGAGCTTGTTTATGGAAAAGTGTTTATTTCTGTATTTCAACATGATTTGGAGCTTGTTTTTGAAAAGTGCTTATTTCTGTTTTTCAACATGATTTAGAGCTTGTTTTTGGAAAAGTGTTTATTTCTGTATTTCAATGTTGCAACTTGCTGAAAACTGTCCACAGTGTTCCTATCATCCTGATTAAACAGTACTGAAACAAAATTCACTTACAGAGTGCATCAAACATGATTTAGAGCTTGTTTATGGAAAAGTGTTTATTTCTGTATTTCAACATGATTTGGAGCTTGTTTTTGAAAAGTGCTTATTTCTGTTTTTCAACATTATTTAGAGCTTGTTTTTGGAAAAGTGTTTATTTCTGTATTTCAATGTTGCAACTTGCTGAAAACTGTCCACAGTGTTCCTATCATCCTGATTAAACAGTACTGAAAAAAAATTCACTTACAGAGTGCATCAAACATGATTTAGAGCTTGTTTATGGAAAAGTGTTTATTTCTGTATTTCAACATGATTTGGAGCTTGTTTTTGGAAAAGTGGAAAAGTGTTTATTTCTGTAGTTCAACATGATTTGGAGCTTGTTTTTGGAAAAGTGCTTATTTCTGTTTTTCAACATGATTTAGAGCTTGTTTTTGGAAAAGTGTTTATTTCTGTATTTCAATGTTGCAACTTGCTGAAAACTGTCCACAGTGTTCCTATCATCCTGATTAAACAGTACTGGAAAAAAATTCACTTACAGAGTGCTTCAAACATGATTTAGAGCTTGTTTATGGAAAAGTGTTTATTTCTGTATTTCAACATGATTTGGAGCTTGTTTTTGAAAAGTGCTTATTTCTGTTTTTCAACATTATTTAGAGCTTGTTTTTGGAAAAGTGTTTATTTCTGTATTTCAATGTTGCAACTTGCTGAAAACTGTCCACAGTGTTCCTATCATCCTGATTAAACAGTACTGGAAAAAAATTCACTTACAGAGTGCATCAAACATGATTTAGAGCTTGTTTATGGAGAAGTGTTTATTTCTGTATTTCAACATGATTTGGAGCTTGTTTTTGAAAAGTGCTTATTTCTGTATTTCAACATGATTTGAAGCTTGTTTTTGAAAAGTGCTTATTTCTGTTTTTCAACATGATTTAGAGCTTGTTTTTGGAAAAGTGTTTATTTCTGTATTTCAACATGATTTGGAGCTTGTTTTTGAAAAGTGCTTATTTCTGTTTTTCAACATTATTTAGAGCTTGTTTTTGGAAAAGTGTTTATTTCTGTATTTCAATGTTGCAACTTGCTGAAAACTGTCCACAGTGTTCCTATCATCCTGATTAAACAGTACTGAAAAAAAATTCACTTACAGAGTGCATCAAACATGATTTAGAGCTTGTTTATGGAAAAGTGTTTCTTTCTGTATTTCAACATGATTTGGAGCTTGTTTTTGAAAAGTGCTTATTTCTATTTTTCAACATGATTTAGAGCTTGTTTTTGGAAAAGTGTTTATTTCTGTATTTCAACATGATTTGGAGCTTGTTTTTGAAAAGTGCTTATTTCTATTTTTCAACATGATTTAGAGCTTGTTTTTGGAAAAGTGTTTATTTCTGTATTTTTATGGAAAAGTGTTTATTTCTGTAGTTCAACATGATTTGGAGCTTGTTTTTGAAAAGTGCTTATTTCTGTTTTTCAACATGATTTAGAGCTTGTTTTTGGAAAAGTGTTTATTTCTGTATTTCAATGTTGCAACTTGCTGAAAACTGTCCACAGTATTCCTATCATCCTGATTAAACAGTACTGAAAAAAAATTCACTTACAGAGTGCATCAAACATGATTTAGAGCTTGTTTATGGAAAAGTGTTTATTTCTGTATTTCAACATGATTTGGAGCTTGTTTTTGGAAAAGTGCTTATTTCTGTTTTTCAACATGATTTAGAGCTTGTTTTTGGAAAAGTGTTTATTTCTGTATTTCAATGTTGCAACTTGCTGAAAACTGTCCACAGTGTTCCTATCATCCTGATTAAACAGTACTGAAACAAAATTCACTTACAGAGTGCATCAAACATGATTTAGAGCTTGTTTATGGAAAAGTGTTTATTTCTGTATTTCAACATGATTTGGAGCTTGTTTTTGAAAAGTGCTTATTTCTGTTTTTCAATGTTGCAACTTGCTGAAAACTGTCCACAGTGTTCCTATCATCCTGATTAAACAGTACTGAAAAAAAATTCACTTACAGAGTGCATCAAACATGATTTAGAGCTTGTTTATGGAAAAGTGTTTATTTCTGTATTTCAACATGATTTGGAGCTTGTTTTTGAAAAGTGCTTATTTCTGTTTTTCAATGTTGCAACTTGCTGAAAACTGTCCACAGTGTTCCTATCATCCTGATTAAACAGTACTGAAAAAAAATTCACTTACAGAGTGCATCAAACATGATTTAGAGCTTGTTTATGGAAAAGTGTTTATTTCTGTATTTCAACATGATTTGGAGCTTGTTTTTGAAAAGTGCTTATTTCTGTTTTTCAACATGATTTAGAGCTTGTTTTTGGAAAAGTGTTTATTTCTGTATTTCAATGTTGCAACTTGCTGAAAACTGTCCACAGTGTTCCTATCATCCTGATTAAACAGTACTGAAAAAAAATTCACTTACAGAGTGCATCAAACATGATTTAGAGCTTGTTTATGGAAAAGTGTTTATTTCTGTATTTCAACATGATTTGGAGCTTGTTTTTGGAAAAGTGCTTATTTCTGTATTTCAACATGATTTAGAGCTTGTTTTTGGAAAAGTGTTTATTTCTGTATTTCAATGTTGCAACTTGCTGAAAACTGTCCACAGTGTTCCTATCATCCTGATTAAACAGTACTGAAACAAAATTCACTTACAGAGTGCATCAAACATGATTTAGAGCTTGTTTATGGAAAAGTGTTTATTTCTGTATTTCAACATGATTTGGAGCTTGTTTTTGGAAAAGTGCTTATTTCTGTTTTTCAACATTATTTAGAGCTTGTTTTTGGAAAAGTGTTTATTTCTGTATTTCAATGTTGCAACTTGCTGAAAACTGTCCACAGTGTTCCTATCATCCTGATTAAACAGTACTGAAAAAAAATTCACTTACAGAGTGCATCAAACATGATTTAGAGCTTGTTTATGGAAAAGTGTTTATTTCTGTATTTCAACATGATTTGGAGCTTGTTTTTGGAAAAGTGTTTATTTCTGTATTTCAACATGATTTGGAGCTTGTTTTTGAAAAGTGCTTATTTCTATTTTTCAACATGATTTAGAGCTTGTTTTTGGAAAAGTGTTTATTTCTGTATTTCAACATGATTTGGAGCTTGTTTTTGGAAAAGTGTTTATTTCTGTAGTTCAACATGATTTGGAGCTTGTTTTTGGAAAAGTGCTTATTTCTGTTTTTCAACATGATTTAGAGCTTGTTTTTGGAAAAGTGTTTATTTCTGTATTTCAATGTTGCAACTTGCTGAAAACTGTCCACAGTGTTCCTATCATCCTGATTAAACAGTACTGGAAAAAAAATTCACTTACAGAGTGCATCAAACATGATTTAGAGCTTGTTTATGGAAAAGTGTTTATTTCTGTATTTCAACATGATTTGGAGCTTGTTTTTGGAAAAGTGCTTATTTCTGTATTTCAACATGATTTAGAGCTTGTTTTTGGAAAAGTGTTTATTTCTGTATTTCAATGTTGCAACTTGCTGAAAACTGTCCACAGTGTTCCTATCATCCTGATTAAACAGTACTGAAACAAAATTCACTTACAGAGTGCATCAAACATGATTTAGAGCTTGTTTATGGAAAAGTGTTTATTTCTGTATTTCAACATGATTTGGAGCTTGTTTTTGGAAAAGTGCTTATTTCTGTATTTCAACATGATTTAGAGCTTGTTTTTGGAAAAGTGTTTATTTCTGTATTTCAATGTTGCAACTTGCTGAAAACTGTCCACAGTGTTCCTATCATCCTGATTAAACAGTACTGAAAAAAAATTCACTTACAGAGTGCATCAAACATGATTTAGAGCTTGTTTATGGAAAAGTGTTTATTTCTGTATTTCAACATGATTTGGAGCTTGTTTTTGAAAAGTGCTTATTTCTGTTTTTCAACATTATTTAGAGCTTGTTTTTGGAAAAGTGTTTATTTCTGTATTTCAATGTTGCAACTTGCTGAAAACTGTCCACAGTGTTCCTATCATCCTGATTAAACAGTACTGAAAAAAAATTCACTTACAGAGTGCATCAAACATGATTTAGAGCTTGTTTTTGGAAAAGTGTTTATTTCTGTATTTCAACATGATTTGGAGCTTGTTTTTGAAAAGTGCTTATTTCTATTTTTCAACATGATTTAGAGCTTGTTTTTGGAAAAGTGTTTATTTCTGTATTTCAACATGATTTGGAGCTTGTTTTTGGAAAAGTGTTTATTTCTGTAGTTCAACATGATTTGGAGCTTGTTTTTGGAAAAGTGCTTATTTCTGTTTTTCAACATGATTTAGAGCTTGTTTTTGGAAAAGTGTTTATTTCTGTATTTCAACATGATTTAGAGCTTGTTTATGGAAAAGTGTTTATTTCTGTATTTCAACATGATTTGGAGCTTGTTTTTGGAAAAGTGCTTATTTCTGTTTTTCAACATGATATAGAGCTTGTTTTTGGAAAAGTGTTTATTTCTGTATTTCAATGTTGCAACTTGCTGAAAACTGTCCACAGTAATCCTATCATCCTGATTAAACAGTACTGAAAAAATTTTCACTTACAGTGTGCATCAAACATGATTTAGAGCTTGTTTATGGAGAAGTGTTTATTTCTGTATTTCAACATGATTTGGAGCTTGTTTTTGAAAAGTGCTTATTTCTGTTTATCAACATGATTTGAAGCTTGTTTTTGAAAAGTGCTTATTTCTGTTTTTCAACATGATTTAGAGCTTGTTTTTGGAAAAGTGTTTATTTCTGTATTTCAACATGATTTGGAGCTTGTTTTTGGAAAAGTGCTTATTTCTGTTTTTCAACATTATTTAGAGCTTGTTTTTGGAAAAGTGTTTATTTCTGTATTTCAATGTTGCAACTTTCTGAAAACTGTCCACAGTGTTCCTATCATCCTGATTAAACAGTACTGGAAAAAAAATTCACTTACAGAGTGCATCAAACATGATTTAGAGCTTGTTTATGGAAAAGTGTTTATTTCTGTATTTCAACATGATTTGGAGCTTGTTTTTGAAAAGTGCTTATTTCTGTATTTCAACATGATTTAGAGCTTGTTTTTGGAAAAGTGTTTATTTCTGTATTTCAATGTTGCAACTTGCTGAAAACTGTCCACAGTGTTCCTATCATCCTGATTAAACAGTACTGAAAAAAAATTCACTTACAGAGTGCATCAAACATGATTTAGAGCTTGTTTATGGAAAAGTGTTTATTTCTGTATTTCAACATGATTTGGAGCTTGTTTTTGGAAAAGTGCTTATTTCTGTTTTTCAACATGATTTAGAGCTTGTTTTTGGAAAAGTGTTTATTTCTGTATTTCAATGTTGCAACTTGCTGAAAACTGTCCACAGTATTCCTATCATCCTGATTAAACAGTACTGAAAAAAATTTCACTTACAGTGTGCATCAAACATGATATAGAGCTTGTTTATGGAGAAGTGTTTATTTCTGTATTTCAACATGATTTGGAGCTTGTTTTTGAAAAGTGCTTATTTCTGTTTATCAACATGATTTGAAGCTTGTTTTTGAAAAGTGCTTATTTCTGTTTTTCAACATGATTTAGAGCTTGTTTTTGGAAAAGTGTTTATTTCTGTATTTCAACATGATTTGGAGCTTGTTTTTGGAAAAGTGCTTATTTCTGTTTTTCAACATGATTTAGAGCTTGTTTTTGGAAAAGTGTTTATTTCTGTATTTCAATGTTGCAACTTGCTGAAAACTGTCCACAGTGTTCCTATCATCCTGATTAAACAGTACTGAAAAAAAATTCACTTACAGAGTGCATCAAAAATGATTTAGAGCTTGTTTATGGAAAAGTGTTTATTTCTGTATTTCAACATGATTTGGAGCTTGTTTTTGAAAAGTGCTTATTTCTATTTTTCAACATGATTTAGAGCTTGTTTTTGGAAAAGTGTTTATTTCTGTATTTCAACATGATTTGGAGCTTGTTTTTGAAAAGTGCTTATTTCTGTATTTCAACATGATTTGAAGCTTGTTTTTGAAAAGTGCTTATTTCTATTTTTCAACATGATTTAGAGCTTGTTTATGGAAAAGTGTTTATTTCTGTATTTCAACATGATTTGGAGCTTGTTTTTGGAAAATTGTTTATTTCTGTATTTCAACATGATTTGGAGCTTGTTTTTGAAAAGTGCTTATTTCTGTTTTTCAACATTATTTAGAGCTTGTTTTTGGAAAAGTGTTTATTTCTGTATTTCAATGTTGCAACTTGCTGAAAACTGTCCACAGTATTCATATCATCCTGATTAAACAGTACTGGAAAAAAATTCACTTACAGAGTGCATCAAACATGATTTAGAGCTTGTTTTTGGAAAAGTGTTTATTTCTGTATTTCAACATGATTTGGAGCTTGTTTTTGAAAAGTGCTTATTTCTGTTTTTCAACATTATTTAGAGCTTGTTTTTGGAAAAGTGTTTATTTCTGTATTTCAATGTTGCAACTTGCTGAAAACTGTCCACAGTGTTCATATCATCCTGATTAAACAGTACTGGAAAAAAAATTCACTTACAGAGTGCATCAAACATGATTTAGAGCTTGTTTATGGAAAAGTGTTTATTTCTGTATTTCAACATGATTTGGAGCTTGTTTTTGGAAAAGTGTTTATTTCTGTATTTCAATGTTGCAACTTGCTGAAAACTGTCCACAGTGTTCCTATCATCCTGATTAAACAGTACTGGAAAAAAATTCACTTACAGAGTGCATCAAACATGATTTAGAGCTTGTTTATGGAAAAGTGTTTATTTCTGTATTTCAATGTTGCAACTTGCTGAAAACTGTCCACAGTGTTCCTATCATCCTGATTAAACAGTACTGGAAAAAAATTCACTTACAGAGTGCATCAAACATGATTTAGAGCTTGTTTATGGAAAAGTGTTTATTTCTGTATTTCAACATGATTTGGAGCTTGTTTTTGGAAAAGTGCTTATTTCTGTTTTTCAACATGATTTAGAGCTTGTTTTTGGAAAAGTGTTTATTTCTGTATTTCAATGTTGCAACTTGCTGAAAACTGTCCACAGTATTCCTATCATCCTGATTAAACAGTACTGAAAAAAATTTCACTTACAGTGTGCATCAAACATGATATAGAGCTTGTTTATGGAGAAGTGTTTATTTCTGTATTTCAACATGATTTGGAGCTTGTTTTTGAAAAGTGCTTATTTCTGTTTATCAACATGATTTGAAGCTTGTTTTTGAAAAGTGCTTATTTCTGTTTTTCAACATGATTTAGAGCTTGTTTTTGGAAAAGTGTTTATTTCTGTATTTCAACATGATTTGGAGCTTGTTTTTGGAAAAGTGTTTATTTCTGTATTTCAATGTTGCAACTTGCTGAAAACTGTCCACAGTGTTCCTATCATCCTGATTAAACAGTACTGGAAAAAAATTCACTTACAGAGTGCATCAAACATGATTTAGAGCTTGTTTATGGAAAAGTGTTTATTTCTGTATTTCAACATGATTTGGAGCTTGTTTTTGGAAAAGTGCTTATTTCTGTTTTTCAACATGATTTAGAGCTTGTTTTTGGAAAAGTGTTTATTTCTGTATTTCAACATGATTTGGAGCTTGTTTTTGAAAAGTGCTTATTTCTGTTTATCAACATGATTTGAAGCTTGTTTTTGAAAAGTGCTTATTTCTGTTTTTCAACATGATTTAGAGCTTGTTTTTGGAAAAGTGTTTATTTCTGTATTTCAACATGATTTGGAGCTTGTTTTTGAAAAGTGCTTATTTCTGTTTTTCAACATGATTTAGAGCTTGTTTTTGGAAAAGTGTTTATTTCTGTATTTCAATGTTGCAACTTGCTGAAAACTGTCCACAGTGTTCCTATCATCCTGATTAAACAGTACTGGAAAAAAATTCACTTACAGAGTGCATCAAAAATGATTTAGAGCTTGTTTATGGAAAAGTGTTTATTTCTGTATTTCAACATGATTTGGAGCTTGTTTTTGAAAAGTGCTTATTTCTATTTTTCAACATGATTTAGAGCTTGTTTTTGGAAAAGTGTTTATTTCTGTATTTCAACATGATTTGGAGCTTGTTTTTGAAAAGTGCTTATTTCTGTTTATCAACATGATTTGAAGCTTGTTTTTGAAAAGTGCTTATTTCTATTTTTCAACATGATTTGGAGCTTGTTTTTGGAAAAGTGTTTATTTCTGTATTTCAACATGATTTGGAGCTTGTTTTTGGAAAATTGTTTATTTCTGTATTTCAACATGATTTGGAGCTTGTTTTTGGAAAAGTGCTTATTTCTGTTTTTCAACATTATTTAGAGCTTGTTTTTGGAAAAGTGTTTATTTCTGTATTTCAATGTTGCAACTTGTTGAAAACTGTCCACAGTATTCCTATCATCCTGATTAAACAGTACTGGAAAAAAATTCACTTACAGAGTGCATCAAACATGATTTAGAGCTTGTTTATGGAAAAGTGTTTATTTCTGTATTTCAACATGATTTGGAGCTTGTTTTTGGAAAAGTGCTTATTTCTGTTTTTCAACATTATTTAGAGCTTGTTTTTGGAAAAGTGTTTATTTCTGTATTTCAATGTTGCAACTTGCTGAAAACTGTCCACAGTATTCATATCATCCTGATTAAACAGTACTGGAAAAAAAATTCACTTACAGAGTGCATCAAACATGATTTAGAGCTTGTTTATGGAAAAGTGTTTATTTCTGTATTTCAACATGATTTGGAGCTTGTTTTTGAAAAGTGCTTATTTCTGTTTTTCAACATGATTTAGAGCTTGTTTTTGGAAAAGTGTTTATTTCTGTATTTCAATGTTGCAACTTGCTGAAAACTGTCCACAGTGTTCCTATCATCCTGATTAAACAGTACTGGAAAAAAATTCACTTACAGAGTGCATCAAACATGATTTAGAGCTTGTTTATGGAAAAGTGTTTATTTCTGTATTTCAATGTTGCAACTTGCTGAAAACTGTCCACAGTGTTCCTATCATCCTGATTAAACAGTACTGAAAAAAAATTCACTTACAGAGTGCATCAAACATGATTTAGAGCTTGTTTATGGAAAAGTGTTTATTTCTGTATTTCAACATGATTTGGAGCTTGTTTTTGAAAAGTGCTTATTTCTGTTTTTCAACATGATTTAGAGCTTGTTTTTGGAAAAGTGTTTATTTCTGTATTTCAACATGATTTGGAGCTTGTTTTTGAAAAGTGCTTATTTCTGTTTTTCAACATGATTTGAAGCTTGTTTTTGAAAAGTGCTTATTTCTGTTTTTCAACATGATTTAGAGCTTGTTTTTGGAAAAGTGTTTATTTCTGTATTTCAACATGATTTGGAGCTTGTTTTTGAAAAGTGCTTATTTCTGTTTTTCAACATGATTTAGAGCTTGTTTTTGGAAAAGTGTTTATTTCTGTATTTCAATGTTGCAACTTGCTGAAAACTGTCCACAGTGTTCCTATCATCCTGATTAAACAGTACTGGAAAAAAATTCACTTACAGAGTGCATCAAACATGATTTAGAGCTTGTTTATGGAAAAGTGTTTATTTCTGTATTTCAACATGATTTGGAGCTTGTTTTTGAAAAGTGCTTATTTGTGTATTTCAACATGATTTGGAGCTTGTTTTTGAAAAGTGCTTATTTCTGTTTTTCAACATGATTTAGAGCTTGTTTTTGGAAAAGTGCTTATTTCTGTTTTTCAACATGATTTAGAGCTTGTTTTTGGAAAAGTGTTTATTTCTGTATTTCAACATGATTTGGAGCTTGTTTTTGGAAAAGTGCTTATTTCTGTTTTTCAACATGATTTAGAGCTTGTTTTTGGAAAAGTGTTTATTTCTGTATTTCAATGTTGCAACTTGCTGAAAACTGTCCACAGTGTTCCTATCATCCTGATTAAACAGTACTGAAAAAAAATTCACTTACAGAGTGCATCAAAAATGATTTAGAGCTTGTTTATGGAAAAGTGTTTATTTCTGTATTTCAACATGATTTGGAGCTTGTTTTTGAAAAGTGCTTATTTCTATTTTTCAACATGATTTAGAGCTTGTTTTTGGAAAAGTGTTTATTTCTGTATTTCAACATGATTTGGAGCTTGTTTTTGAAAAGTGCTTATTTCTGTATTTCAACATGATTTGGAGCTTGTTTTTGAAAAGTGCTTATTTCTATTTTTCAACATGATTTAGAGCTTGTTTATGGAAAAGTGTTTATTTCTGTATTTCAACATGATTTGGAGCTTGTTTTTGGAAAATTGTTTATTTCTGTCTTTCAACATGATTTGGAGCTTGTTTTTGGAAAAGTGCTTATTTCTGTTTTTCAACATTATTTAGAGCTTGTTTTTGGAAAAGTGTTTATTTCTGTATTTCAATGTTGCAACTTGCTGAAAACTGTCCACAGTGTTCCTATCATCCTGATTAAACAGTACGGAAAAAAAATTCACTTACAGAGTGCATCAAACATGATTTAGAGCTTGTTTATGGAAAAGTGTTTATTTCTGTATTTCAACATGATTTGGAGCTTGTTTTTGAAAAGTGCTTATTTCTGTTTTTCAACATGATTTAGAGCTTGTTTTTGGAAAAGTGTTTATTTCTGTATTTCAATGTTGCAACTTGCTGAAAACTGTCCACAGTGTTCCTATCATCCTGATTAAACAGTACTGGAAAAAAATTCACTTACAGAGTGCATCAAACATGATTTAGAGCTTGTTTATGGAAAAGTGTTTATTTCTGTATTTCAATGTTGCAACTTGCTGAAAACTGTCCACAGTGTTCCTATCATCCTGATTAAACAGTACTGGAAAAAAATTCACTTACAGAGTGCATCAAACATGATATAGAGCTTGTTTATGAAAAGTGCTTATTTCTGTTTATCAACATGATTTGAAGCTTGTTTTTGAAAAGTGCTTATTTCTGTTTTTCAACATGATTTAGAGCTTGTTTTTGGAAAAGTGTTTATTTCTGTATTTCAACATGATTTGGAGCTTGTTTTTGAAAAGTGCTTATTTCTGTTTATCAACATGATTTGAAGCTTGTTTTTGAAAAGTGCTTATTTCTGTTTTTCAACATGATTTAGAGCTTGTTTTTGGAAAAGTGTTTATTTCTGTATTTCAACATGATTTGGAGCTTGTTTTTGGAAAAGTGCTTATTTCTGTTTTTCAACATGATTTAGAGCTTGTTTTTGGAAAAGTGTTTATTTCTGTATTTCAATGTTGCAACTTGCTGAAAACTGTCCACAGTGTTCCTATCATCCTGATTAAACAGTACTGGAAAAAAATTCACTTACAGAGTGCATCAAACATGATTTAGAGCTTGTTTATGGAAAAGTGTTTATTTCTGTATTTCAACATGATTTGGAGCTTGTTTTTGAAAAGTGCTTAATGATTTAGAGCTTGTTTATGGAAAAGTGTTTATTTGTGTATTTCAACATGATTTGGAGCTTGTTTTTGAAAAGTGCTTATTTCTGTTTTTCAACATGATTTGAAGCTTGTTTTTGAAAAGTGCTTATTTCTGTTTTTCAACATGATTTAGAGCTTGTTTTTGGAAAAGTGTTTATTTCTGTATTTCAACATGATTTGGAGCTTGTTTTTGGAAAAGTGCTTATTTCTGTTTTTCAACATGATTTAGAGCTTGTTTTTGGAAAAGTGTTTATTTCTGTATTTCAATGTTGCAACTTGCTGAAAACTGTCCACAGTGTTCCTATCATCCTGATTAAACAGTACTGGAAAAAAATTCACTTACAGAGTGCATCAAAAATGATTTAGAGCTTGTTTATTGAAAAGTGTTTATTTCTGTATTTCAACATGATTTGGAGCTTGTTTTTGAAAAGTGCTTATTTCTGTTTATCAACATGATTTTAAGCTTGTTTTTGAAAAGTGCTTATTTCTATTTTTCAACATGATTTGGAGCTTGTTTTTGGAAAAGTGTTTATTTCTGTATTTCAACATGATTTGGAGCTTGTTTTTGGAAAATTGTTTATTTCTGTATTTCAACATGATTTGGAGCTTGTTTTTGGAAAAGTGCTTATTTCTGTTTTTCAACATTATTTAGAGCTTGTTTTTGGAAAAGTGTTTATTTCTGTATTTCAATGTTGCAACTTGCTGAAAACTGTCCACAGTGTTCCTATCATCCTGATTAAACAGTACTGGAAAAAAATTCACTTACAGAGTGCATCAAACATGATTTAGAGCTTGTTTATGGAAAAGTGTTTATTTCTGTATTTCAACATGATTTGGAGCTTGTTTTTGAAAAGTGCTTATTTCTGTTTTTCAACATGATTTAGAGCTTGTTTATGGAAAAGTGTTTATTTCTGTATTTCAATGTTGCAACTTGCTGAAAACTGTCCACAGTATTCCTATCATCCTGATTAAACAGTACTGGGAAAAAAATTCACTTACAGAGTGCATCAAACATGATTTAGAGCTTGTTTATGGAAAAGTGTTTATTTCTGTATTTCAACATGATTTGGAGCTTGTTTTTGGAAAAGTGCTTATTTCTGTATTTCAACATGATTTAGAGCTTGTTTTTGGAAAAGTGTTTATTTCTGTATTTCAATGTTGCAACTTGCTGAAAACTGTCCACAGTGTTCCTATCATCCTGATTAAACAGTACTGGAAAAAAATTCACTTACAGAGTGCATCAAACATGATTTAGAGCTTGTTTATGGAAAAGTGTTTATTTCTGTATTTCAACATGATTTGGAGCTTGTTTTTGAAAAGTGCTTATTTCTGTATTTCAACATGATTTGGAGCTTGTTTTTGAAAAGTGCTTATTTCTGTTTTTCAACATGATTTAGAGCTTGTTTTTGGAAAAGTGTTTCTTTCTGTATTTCAACATGATTTGGAGCTTGTTTTTGAAAAGTGCTTATTTCTGTTTTTCAACATGATTTAGAGCTTGTTTTTGGAAAAGTGTTTATTTCTGTATTTCAATGTTGCAACTTGCTGAAAACTGTCCACAGTGTTCCTATCATCCTGATTAAACAGTACTGAAAAAAAATTCACTTACAGAGTGCATCAAACATGATTTAGAGCTTGTTTATGGAGAAGTGTTTATTTCTGTATTTCAACATGATTTGGAGCTTGTTTTTGAAAAGTGCTTATTTCTGTTTTTCAACATGATTTGAAGCTTGTTTTTGAAAAGTGCTTATTTCTGTTTTTCAACATGATTTAGAGCTTGTTTTTGGAAAAGTGTTTATTTCTGTATTTCAACATGATTTGGAGCTTGTTTTTGGAAAAGTGCTTATTTCTGTTTTTCAACATGATTTAGAGCTTGTTTTTGGAAAAGTGTTTATTTCTGTATTTCAATGTTGCAACTTGCTGAAAACTGTCCACAGTGTTCCTATCATCCTGATTAAACAGTACTGGAAAAAAAATCACTTACAGAGTGCATCAAACATGATTTAGAGCTTGTTTATGGAAAAGTGTTTATTTCTGTATTTCAACATGATTTGGAGCTTGTTTTTGGAAAAGTGCTTATTTCTGTATTTCAACATGATTTGGAGCTTGTTTTTGGAAAAGTGCTTATTTCTGTATTTCAACATGATTTAGAGCTTGTTTTTGGAAAAGTGTTTATTTCTGTATTTCAATGTTGCAACTTGCTGAAAACTGTCCACAGTGTTCATGTCATCCTGATTAAACAGTACTGAAAAAAATTTCACTTACAGTGTGCATCAAACATGATATAGAGCTTGTTTATGGAAAAGTGTTTATTTCTGGATTTCAACATGATTTGGAGCTTGTTTTTGAAAAGTGCTTATTTCTGTTTATCAACATGATTTGAAGCTTGTTTTTGAAAAGTGCTTATTTCTGTTTTTCAACATGATTTGGAGCTTGTTTTTGAAAAGTGCTTATTTCTGTTTTTCAACATGATTTGGAGCTTGTTTTTGAAAAGTGCTTATTTCTGTTTTTCAACATGATTTGGAGCTTGTTTTTGGAAAAGTGCTTATTTCTGTTTTTCAACATGATTTAGAGCTTGTTTTTGGAAAAGTGTTTATTTCTGTATTTCAATGTTGCAACTTGCTGAAAACTGTCCACAGTGTTCCTATCATCCTGATTAAACAGTACTGAAAAAAATTTCACTTACAGAGTGCATCAAACATGATTTAGAGCTTGTTTATGGAAAAGTGTTTATTTCTGTATTTCAACATGATTTGAAAAGTGCTTATTTCTGTATTTCAACATGATTTGAAGCTTGTTTTTGAAAAGTGCTTATTTCTGTTTTTCACCATGATTTAGAGCTTGTTTTTGGAAAAGCATGATTTAGAGCTTGTTTTTGGAAAAGTGTTTATTTCTGTATTTCAATGTTGCAACTTGCTGAAAACTGTCCACAGTGTTCCTATCATCCTGATTAAACAGTACTGGAAAAAAATTCACTTACAGAGTGCATCAAACATGATTTAGAGCTTGTTTATGGAAAAGTGTTTATTTCTGTATTTCAACATGATTTGGAGCTTGTTTTTGAAAAGTGCTTATTTCTGTTTATCAACATGATTTAGAGCTTGTTTTTGGAAAAGTGTTTATTTCTGTATTTCAATGTTGCAACTTGCTGAAAACTGTCCACAGTGTTCCTATCATCCTGATTAAACAGTACTGAAAAAAATTTCACTTACAGAGTGCATCAAACATGATTTAGAGCTTGTTTATGGAAAAGTGTTTATTTCTGGATTTCAACATGATTTGGAGCTTGTTTTTGAAAAGTGCTTATTTCTGTATTTCAACATGATTTGAAGCTTGTTTTTGAAAAGTGCTTATTTCTGTTTTTCAACATGATTTAGAGCTTGTTTTTGGAAAAGTGTTTATTTCTGTATTTCAACATGATTTGGAGCTTGTTTTTGAAAAGTGCTTATTTCTGTTTTTCAACATGATTTAGAGCTTGTTTTTGGAAAAGTGTTTATTTCTGTATTTCAATGTTGCAACTTGCTGAAAACTGTCCACAGTGTTCCTATCATCCTGATTAAACAGTACTGGAAAAAAATTCACTTACAGAGTGCATCAAACATGATTTAGAGCTTGTTTATGGAAAAGTGTTTATTTCTGTATTTCAACATGATTTGGAGCTTGTTTTTGGAAAAGTGCTTATTTCTGTTTTTCAACATGATTTGGAGCTTGTTTTTGAAAAGTGCTTATTTCTGTTTTTCAACATGATTTGGAGCTTGTTTTTGGAAAAGTGCTTATTTCTGTTTTTCAACATGATTTAGAGCTTGTTTTTGGAAAAGTGTTTATTTCTGTATTTCAATGTTGCAACTTGCTGAAAACTGTCCACAGTGTTCCTATCATCCTGATTAAACAGTACTGAAAAAAAATTCACTTACAGAGTGCATCAAACATGATTTAGAGCTTGTTTATGGAAAAGTGTTTATTTCTGTATTTCAACATGATTTGGAGCTTGTTTTTGAAAAGTTCTTATTTCTGTAAATCAACATGATTTGGAGCTTGTTTTTGAAAAGTGCTTATTTCTGTTTTTCACCATGATTTAGAGCTTGTTTTTGGAAAAGTGCATGATTTAGAGCTTGTTTTTGGAAAAGTGTTTATTTCTGTATTTCAATGTTGCAACTTGCTGAAAACTGTCCACAGTGTTCCTATCATCCTGATTAAACAGTACTGGAAAAAAATTCACTTACAGAGTGCATCAAACATGATTTAGAGCTTGTTTATGGAGAAGTGTTTATTTCTGTATTTCAACATGATTTGGAGCTTGTTTTTGAAAAGTGCTTATTTCTGTATTTCAACATGATTTAGAGCTTGTTTTTGGAAAAGTGTTTATTTCTGTATTTCAATGTTGCAACTTGCTAAAACTGTCCACCGTGTTCCTATCATCCTGATTAAACAGTACTGAAAAAAAATCACTTACAGAGTGCATCAAACATGATTTAGAGCTTGTTTATGGAAAAGTGTTTATTCCTGTATTTCAACATGATTTGGAGCTTGTTTTTGAAAAGTGCTTATTTCTGTTTTTCAACATGATTTAGAGCTTGTTTTTGGAAAAGTGTTTATTTCTGTATTTCAATGTTGCAACTTGCTGAAAACTGTCCACAGTGTTCCTATCATCCTGATTAAACAGTACTGAAAAAAAATTCACTTACAGAGTGCATCAAACATGATTTAGAGCTTGTTTATGGAAAAGTGTTTATTTCTGTATTTCAACATGATTTGGAGCTTGTTTTTGAAAAGTGCTTATTCCTGTTTTTCAACATGATTTAGAGCTTGTTTTTGGAAAAGTGTTTATTTCTGTATTTCAATGTTGCAACTTGCTGAAAACTGTCCACAGTGTTCCTATCATCCTGATTAAACAGTACTGAAAAAAAATTCACTTACAGTGTGCATCAAACATGATTTAGAGCTTGTTTATGGAAAAGTGTTTATTTCTGTATTTCAACATGATTTGGAGCTTGTTTTTGAAAAGTGCTTATTTCTGTTTATCAACATGATTTGAAGCTTGTTTTTGAAAAGTGCTTATTTCTGTTTTTCAACATGATTTAGAGCTTGTTTTTGGAAAAGTGTTTATTTCTGTATTTCAATGTTGCAACTTGCTGAAAACTGTCCACAGTGTTCCTATCATCCTGATTAAACAGTACTGAAAAAAAATTCACTTACAGAGTGCATCAAACATGATTTAGAGCTTGTTTATGGAAAAGTGTTTATTTCTGTATTTCAACATGATTTGGAGCTTGTTTTTGGAAAAGTGCTTATTTCTGTATTTCAACATGATTTAGAGCTTGTTTTTGGAAAAGTGTTTATTTCTGTATTTCAATGTTGCAACTTGCTGAAAACTGTCCACAGTGTTCCTATCATCCTGATTAAACAGTACTGAAAAAAAATTCACTTACAGAGTGCCTCAAACATGATTTAGAGCTTGTTTATGGAAAAGTGTTTATTTCTGTATTTCAACATGATTTGGAGCTTGTTTTTGGAAAAGTGCTTATTTCTGTTTTTCAACATGATATAGAGCTTGTTTTTGGAAAAGTGTTTATTTCTGTATTTCAATGTTGCAACTTGCTGAAAACTGTCCACAGTATTCCTATCATCCTGATTAAACAGTACTGAAAAAAAATTCACTTACAGTGTGCATCAAACATGATTTAGAGCTTGTTTATGGAAAAGTGTTGATTGCTGTATTTCAACATGATTTGGAGCTTGTTTTTGAAAAGTGTTTATTTCTGTATTTCAACATGATTTGAAGCTTGTTTTTGAAAAGTGCTTATTTCTGTTTTTCAACATGATTTAGAGCTTGTTTTTGGAAAAGTGTTTATTTCTGTATTTCAACATGATTTGGAGCTTGTTTTTGGAAAAGTGTTTATTTCTGTATTTCAATGTTGCAACTTGCTGAAAACTGTCCACAGTGTTCCTATCATCCTGATTAAACAGTACTGAAAAAAAATTCACTTACAGAGTGCATCAAACATGATTTAGAGCTTGTTTATGGAAAAGTGTTTATTTCTGTATTTCAACATGATTTGGAGCTTGTTTTTGGAAAAGTGCTTATTTCTGTATTTCAACATGATTTAGAGCTTGTTTTTGGAAAAGTGTTTATTTCTGTATTTCAATGTTGCAACTTGCTGAAAACTGTCCACAGTGTTCCTATCATCCTGATTAAACAGTACTGAAAAAAAATTCACTTACAGAGTGCATCAAACATGATTTAGAGCTTGTTTATGGAAAAGTGTTTATTTCTGTATTTCAACATGATTTGGAGCTTGTTTTTGAAAAGTGCTTATTTCTGTTTTTCAACATGATTTAGAGCTTGTTTTTGGAAAAGTGTTTATTTCTGTATTTCAATGTTGCAACTTGCTGAAAACTGTCCACAGTGTTCCTATCATCCTGATTAAACAGTACTGAAAAAAAATTCACTTACAGAGTGCATCAAACATGATTTAGAGCTTATTTATGGAAAAGTGTTTATTTCTGTATTTCAACATGATTTGGAGCTTGTTTTTGAAAAGTGCTTATTTCTGTATTTCAACATGATTTGGAGCTTGTTTTTGAAAAGTGCTTATTTCTGTTTTTCAACATGATTTAGAGCTTGTTTTTGGAAAAGTGTTTATTTCTGTATTTCAACATGATTTGGAGCTTGTTTTTGAAAAGTGCTTATTTCTGTTTTTCAACATGATTTAGAGCTTGTTTTTGGAAAAGTGTTTATTTCTGTATTTCAATGTTGCAACTTGCTGAAAACTGTCCACAGTGTTCCTATCATCCTGATTAAACAGTACTGGAAAAAAATTCACTTACAGAGTGCATCAAACATGATTTAGAGCTTGTTTATGGAAAAGTGTTTATTTCTGTATTTCAACATGATTTGGAGCTTGTTTTTGAAAAGTGCTTATTTCTGTTTTTCAACATGATTTAGAGCTTGTTTTTGGAAAAGTGTTTATTTCTGTATTTCAATGTTGCAACTTGCTGAAAACTGTCCACAGTGTTCCTATCATCCTGATTAAACAGTACTGAAAAAAAATTCACTTACAGAGTGCCTCAAACATGATTTAGAGCTTGTTTATGGAAAAGTGTTTATTTCTGTATTTCAACATGATTTGGAGCTTGTTTTTGAAAAGTGCTTATTTCTGTATTTCAACATGATTTAGAGCTTGTTTTTGGAAAAGTGTTTATTTCTGTATTTCAATGTTGCAACTTGCTGAAAACTGTCCACAGTGTTCCTATCATCCTGATTAAACAGTACTGAAAAAAAATTCACTTACAGTGTGCATCAAACATGATTTAGAGCTTGTTTATGGAAAAGTGTTTATTTCTGTATTTCAACATGATTTGGAGCTTGTTTTTGAAAAGTGCTTATTTCTGTTTTTCAACATGATTTAGAGCTTGTTTTTGGAAAAGTGTTTATTTCTGTATTTCAACATGATTTGGAGCTTGTTTTTGGAAAAGTGTTTATTTCTGTATTTCAATGTTGCAACTTGCTGAAAACTGTCCACAGTGTTCCTATCATCCTGATTAAACAGTACTGAAAAAAAATTCACTTACAGAGTGCATCAAACATGATTTAGAGCTTGTTTATGGAAAAGTGTTTATTTCTGTATTTCAACATGATTTGGAGCTTGTTTTTGGAAAAGTGCTTATTTCTGTATTTCAACATGATTTAGAGCTTGTTTTTGGAAAAGTGTTTATTTCTGTATTTCAATGTTGCAACTTGCTGAAAACTGTCCACAGTGTTCCTATCATCCTGATTAAACAGTACTGAAAAAAAATTCACTTACAGAGTGCCTCAAACATGATTTAGAGCTTGTTTATGGAAAAGTGTTTATTTCTGTATTTCAACATGATTTGGAGCTTGTTTTTGAAAAGTGCTTATTTCTGTTTTTCAACATGATTTAGAGCTTGTTTTTGGAAAAGTGTTTATTTCTGTATTTCAATGTTGCAACTTGCTGAAAACTGTCCACAGTGTTCCTATCATCCTGATTAAACAGTACTGAAAAAAAATTCACTTACAGAGTGCATCAAACATGATTTAGAGCTTGTTTATGGAAAAGTGTTTATTTCTGTATTTCAACATGATTTGGAGCTTGTTTTTGAAAAGTGCTTATTTCTGTATTTCAACATGATTTGAAGCTTGTTTTTGAAAAGTGCTTATTTCTGTTTTTCAACATGATTTAGAGCTTGTTTTTGGAAAAGTGTTTATTTCTGTATTTCAACATGATTTGGAGCTTGTTTTTGGAAAAGTGTTTATTTCTGTATTTCAATGTTGCAACTTGCTGAAAACTGTCCACAGTGTTCCTATCATCCTGATTAAACAGTACTGAAAAAAAATTCACTTACAGAGTGCATCAAACATGATTTAGAGCTTGTTTATGGAAAAGTGTTTATTTCTGTATTTCAACATGATTTGGAGCTTGTTTTTGGAAAAGTGCTTATTTCTGTATTTCAACATGATTTAGAGCTTGTTTTTGGAAAAGTGTTTATTTCTGTATTTCAATGTTGCAACTTGCTAAAACTGTCCACAGTGTTCCTATCATCCTGATTAAACAGTACTGAAAAAAAATTCACTTACAGAGTGCATCAAACATGATTTAGAGCTTGTTTATGGAAAAGTGTTTATTTCTGTATTTCAACATGATTTGGAGCTTGTTTTTGGAAAAGTGCTTATTTCTGTTTTTCAACATGATTTAGAGCTTGTTTTTGGAAAAGTGTTTATTTCTGTATTTCAATGTTGCAACTTGCTGAAAACTGTCCACAGTATTCCTATCATCCTGATTAAACAGTACTGAAAAAAAATTCACTTACAGAGTGCATCAAACATGATTTAGAGCTTGTTTATGGAAAAGTGTTTATTTCTGTATTTCAACATGATTTGGAGCTTGTATTTCTGTATTTCAACATGAAAGCTTGTTTTTGAAAAGTGCTTATTTCTGTTTTTCAACATGATTTAGAGCTTGTTTATGGAAAAGTGTTTATTTCTGTATTTCAACATGATTTGGAGCTTGTTTTTGAAAAGTGCTTATTTCTGTTTTTCAACATGATTTAGAGCTTGTTTTTGGAAAAGTGTTTATTTCTGTATTTCAATGTTGCAACTTGCTGAAAACTGTCCACAGTGTTCCTATCATCCTGATTAAAGAGTACTGGAAAAAAATTCACTTACAGAGTGCATCAAACATGATTTAGAGCTTGTTTATGGAAAAGTGTTTATTTCTGTATTTCAATGTTGCAACTTGCTGAAAACTGTCCACAGTATTCCTATCATCCTGATTAAAGAGTACTGAAAAAAAATTCACTTACAGAGTGCATCAAACATGATTTAGAGCTTGTTTATGGAAAAGTGTTTATTTCTGTATTTCAACATGATTTGGAGCTTGTTTTTGAAAAGTGCTTATTTCTGTATTTCAACATGATTTGAAGCTTGTTTTTGAAAAGTGCTTATTTCTGTTTTTCAACATGATTTAGAGCTTGTTTTTGGAAAAGTGTTTATTTCTGTATTTCAATGTTGCAACTTGCTGAAAACTGTCCACAGTATTCCTATCATCCTGATTAAACAGTACTGAAAAAAAATTCACTTACAGAGTGCATCAAACATGATTTAGAGCTTGTTTATGGAAAAGTGTTTATTTCTGTATTTCAACATGATTTGGAGCTTGTTTTTGAAAAGTGCTTATTCCTGTTTTTCAACATGATTTAGAGCTTGTTTTTGGAAAAGTGTTTATTTCTGTATTTCAACATGATTTGGAGCTTGTTTTTGGAAAAGTGTTTATTTCTGTATTTCAATGTTGCAACTTGCTGAAAACTGTCCACAGTGTTCCTATCATCCTGATTAAACAGTACTGAAAAAAAATTCACTTACAGAGTGCATCAAACATGATTTAGAGCTTGTTTATGGAAAAGTGTTTATTTCTGTATTTCAACATGATTTGGAGCTTGTTTTTGGAAAAGTGCTTATTTCTGTATTTCAACATGATTTAGAGCTTGTTTTTGGAAAAGTGTTTATTTCTGTATTTCAATGTTGCAACTTGCTGAAAACTGTCCACAGTGTTCCTATCATCCTGATTTAACAGTACTGAAAAAAATTCACTTACAGAGTGCATCAAACATGATTTAGAGCTTGTTTATGGAAAAGTGTTTATTTCTGTATTTCAACATTTGGAGCTTGTTTTTTGCTTATTTCTGTATTTCAACATGATTTGGAGCTTGTTTTTGAAAAGTGCTTATTTCTATTTTTCAACATGATTTAGAGCTTGTTTTTGGAAAAGTGTTTATTTCTGTATTTCAATGTTGCAACTTGCTGAAAACTGTCCACAGTGTTCCTATCATCCTGATTAAACAGTACTGAAAAAAAGTTCACTTACAGAGTGCATCAAACATGATTTAGAGCTTGTTTATGGAAAAGTGTTTATTTCTGTATTTCAACATGATTTGGAGCTTGTTTTTGGAAAAGTGCTTATTTCTGTTTTTCAACATGATTTAGAGCTTGTTTTTGGAAAAGTGTTTATTTCTGTATTTCAATGTTGCAACTTGCTGAAAACTGTCCACAGTGTTCCTATCATCCTGATTAAACAGTACTGGAAAAAAATTCACTTACAGAGTGCATCAAACATGATTTAGAGCTTGTTTATGGAAAAGTGTTTATTTCTGTATTTCAGCATGATTTGGAGCTTGTTTTTGGAAAAGTGTTTATTTCTGTATTTCAACATGATTTGGAGCTTGTTTTTGAAAAGTGCTTATTTCTGTGTTTCAACATGATTTAGAGCTTGTTTTTGGAAAAGTGTTTATTTCTGTATTTCAATGTTGCAACTTGCTGAAAACTGTCCACAGTGTTCCTATCATCCTGATTAAACAGTACTGAAAAAAAATTCACTTACAGAGTGCATCAAACATGATTTAGAGCTTGTTTATGGAAAAGTGTTTATTTCTGTATTTCAACATGATTTGGAGCTTGTTTTTGAAAAGTGCTTATTCCTGTTTTTCAACATGATTTAGAGCTTGTTTTTGGAAAAGTGTTTATTTCTGTATTTCAATGTTGCAACTTGCTGAAAACTGTCCACAGTGTTCCTATCATCCTGATTAAACAGTACTGAAAAAAAATTCACTTACAGAGTGCATCAAACATGATTTAGAGCTTGTTTATGGAAAAGTGTTTATTTCTGTATTTCAACATGATTTGGAGCTTGTTTTTGGAAAAGTGCTTATTTCTGTATTTCAACATGATTTAGAGCTTGTTTTTGGAAAAGTGTTTATTTCTGTATTTCAATGTTGCAACTTGCTGAAAACTGTCCACAGTGTTCCTATCATCCTGATTTAACAGTACTGAAAAAAATTCACTTACAGAGTGCATCAAACATGATTTAGAGCTTGTTTATGGAAAAGTGTTTATTTCTGTATTTCAACATGATTTGTTTATTTCTGTATTTCAACATGATTTGGAGCTTGTTTTTGAAAAGTGCTTATTTCTATTTTTCAACATGATTTAGAGCTTGTTTTTGGAAAAGTGTTTATTTCTGTATTTCAATGTTGCAACTTGCTGAAAACTGTCCACAGTGTTCCTATCATCCTGATTAAACAGTACTGAAAAAAAGTTCACTTACAGAGTGCATCAAACATGATTTAGAGCTTGTTTATGGAAAAGTGTTTATTTCTGTATTTCAACATGATTTGGAGCTTGTTTTTGGAAAAGTGCTTATTTCTGTTTTTCAACATGATTTAGAGCTTGTTTTTGGAAAAGTGTTTATTTCTGTATTTCAATGTTGCAACTTGCTGAAAACTGTCCACAGTGTTCCTATCATCCTGATTAAAGAGTACTGGAAAAAAATTCACTTACAGAGTGCATCAAACATGATTTAGAGCTTGTTTTTGGAAAAGTGTTTATTTCTGTATTTCAATGTTGCAACTTGCTGAAAACTGTCCACAGTGTTCCTATCATCCTGATTAAACAGTACTGAAAAAAAATTCACTTACAGAGTGCATCAAACATGATTTAGAGCTTGTTTTTGGAAAAGTGTTTATTTCTGTATTTCAATGTTGCAACTTGCTGAAAACTGTCCACAGTGTTCCTATCATCCTGATTAAACAGTACTGAAAAAAAATTCACTTAGAGTGCATCAAACATGATTTAGAGCTTGTTTATGGAAAAGTGTTTATTTCTGTATTTCAACATGATTTGGAGCTTGTTTTTGAAAAGTGCTTATTTCTGTATTTCAATGTTGCAACTTGCTGAAAACTGTCCACAGTGTTCCTATCATCCTGATTAAACAGTACTGAAAAAAAATTCACTTACAGAGTGCATCAAACATGATTTAGAGCTTGTTTATGGAAAAGTGTTTATTTCTGTATTTCAACATGATTTGGAGCTTGTTTTTGGAAAAGTGTTTATTTCTGTATTTCAATGTTGCAACTTGCTGAAAACTGTCCACAGTGTTCCTATCATCCTGATTAAACAGTACTGAAAAAAAATTCACTTAGAGTGCATCAAACATGATTTAGAGCTTGTTTATGGAAAAGTGTTTATTTCTGTATTTCAACATGATTTGGAGCTTGTTTTTGAAAAGTGCTTATTTCTGTGTTTCAACATGATTTAGAGCTTGTTTTTGGAAAAGTGTTTATTTCTGTATTTCAATGTTGCAACTTGCTGAAAACTGTCCACAGTATTCCTATCATCCTGATTAAACAGTACTGGAAAAAAATTCACTTACAGAGTGCATCAAACATGATTTAGAGCTTGTTTATGGAAAAGTGTTTATTTCTGTATTTCAACATGATTTGGAGCTTGTTTTTGGAAAAGTGCTTATTTCTGTATTTCAATGTTGCAACTTGCTGAAAACTGTCCACAGTGTTCCTATCATCCTGATTAAACAGTACTGGAAAAAAATTCACTTACAGAGTGCATTAAACATGATTTAGAGCTTGTTTATGGAAAAGTGTTTATTTCTGTATTTCAACATGATTTGGAGCTTGTTTTTGAAAAGTGCTTATTTCTGTATTTCAACATGATTTGAAGCTTGTTTTTGAAAAGTGCTTATTTCTGTTTTTCAACATGATTTAGAGCTTGTTTTTGGAAAAGTGTTTATTTCTGTATTTCAATGTTGCAACTTGCTGAAAACTGTCCACAGTGTTCCTATCATCCTGATTAAACAGTACTGGAAAAAAATTCACTTAGAGTGCATCAAACATGATTTAGAGCTTGTTTATGGAAAAGTGTTTATTTCTGTATTTCAACATGATTTGGAGCTTGTTTTTGGAAAAGTGTTTATTTCTGTATTTCAATGTTGCAACTTGCTGAAAACTGTCCACAGTATTCCTATCATCCTGATTAAACAGTACTGAAAAAAAATTCACTTAGTGTGCATCAAACATGATTTAGAGCTTGTTTATGGAGAAGTGTTTATTTCTGTATTTCAACATGATTTGGAGCTTGTTTTTGAAAAGTGCTTATTTCTGTTTATCAACATGATTTGAAGCTTGTTTTTGAAAAGTGCTTATTTCTGTTTTTCAACATGATTTAGAGCTTGTTTTTGGAAAAGTGTTTATTTCTGTATTTCAATGTTGCAACTTGCTGAAAACTGTCCACAGTGTTCCTATCATCCTGATTAAACAGTACTGAAAAAAAATTCACTTACAGAGTGCATCAAACATGATTTAGAGCTTGTTTATGGAAAAGTGTTTATTTCTGTATTTCAACATGATTTGGAGCTTGTTTTTGGAAAAGTGCTTATTTCTGTATTTCAACATGATTTAGAGCTTGTTTTTGGAAAAGTGTTTATTTCTGTATTTCAATGTTGCAACTTGCTAAAACTGTCCACAGTGTTCCTATCATCCTGATTAAACAGTTATGAAAAAAAATTCACTTACAGAGTGCATCAAACATGATTTAGAGCTTGTTTATGGAAAAGTGTTTATTTCTGTATTTCAACATGATTTGGAGCTTGTTTTTGAAAAGTGTTTATTTCTGTATTTCAACATGATTTGGAGCTTGTTTTTGGAAAAGTGTTTATTTCTGTATTTCAATGTTGCAACTTGCTGAAAACTGTCCACAGTATTCCTATCATCCTGATTAAACAGTACTGAAAAAAATTTCACTTACAGTGTGCATCAAACATGATTTAGAGCTTGTTTATGGAAAAGTGTTTATTTCTGTATTTCAACATGATTTGGAGCTTGTTTTTGAAAAGTGCTTATTTCTGTTTTTCAACATGATTTAGAGCTTGTTTTTGGAAAAGTGTTTATTTCTGTATTTCAATGTTGCAACTTGCTGAAAACTGTCCACAGTGTTCCTATCATCCTGATTAAACAGTACTGGAAAAAAATTCACTTACAGAGTGCATCAAACATGATTTAGAGCTTGTTTATGGAAAGTGTTTATTTCTGTATTTCAACATGATTTGGAGCTTGTTTTTGGAAAAGTGCTTATTTCTGTATTTCAACATGATTTAGAGCTTGTTTTTGGAAAAGTGTTTATTTCTGTATTTCAATGTTGCAACTTGCTGAAAACTGTCCACAGTATTCCTATCATCCTGATTAAACAGTACTGAAAAAAATTCACTTACAGTGTGCATCAAACATGATTTAGAGCTTGTTTATGGAAAAGTGTTTATTTCTGTATTTCAACATGATTTGGAGCTTGTTTTTGAAAAGTGCTTATTTCTGTTTATCAACATGATTTGAAGCTTGTTTTTGAAAAGTGCTTATTTCTGTTTTTCAACATAATATAGAGCTTGTTTTTGGAAAAGTGTTTATTTCTGTATTTCAATGTTGCAACTTGCTGAAAACTGTCCACAGTGTTCCTATCATCCTGATTAAACAGTACTGGAAAAAAATTCACTTAGAGTGCATCAAACATGATTTAGAGCTTGTTTATGGAAAAGTGTTTATTTCTGTATTTCAACATGATTTGGAGCTTGTTTTTGGAAAAGTGTTTATTTCTGTATTTCAATGTTGCAACTTGCTGAAAACTGTCCACAGTGTTCCTATCATCCTGATTAAACAGTACTCGAAAAAAATTCACTTACAGTGTGCATCAAACATGATTTAGAGCTTGTTTATGGAGAAGTGTTTATTTCTGTATTTCAACATGATTTGGAGCTTGTTTTTGAAAAGTGCTTATTTCTGTTTATCAACATGATTTGAAGCTTGTTTTTGAAAAGTGCTTATTTCTGTTTTTCAACATGATTTAGAGCTTGTTTTTGGAAAAGTGTTTATTTCTGTATTTCAATGTTGCAACTTGCTGAAAACTGTCCACAGTGTTCCTATCATCCTGATTAAACAGTACTGAAAAAAAATTCACTTACAGAGTGCATCAAACATGATTTAGAGCTTGTTTATGGAAAAGTGTTTATTTCTGTATTTCAACATGATTTGGAGCTTGTTTTTGGAAAAGTGCTTATTTCTGTATTTCAACATGATTTAGAGCTTGTTTTTGGAAAAGTGTTTATTTCTGTATTTCAATGTTGCAACTTGCTGAAAACTGTCCACAGTGTTCCTATCATCCTGATTAAACAGTACTGAAAAAAAATTCACTTACAGAGTGCATCAAACATGATTTAGAGCTTGTTTATGGAAAAGTGTTTATTTCTGTATTTCAACATGATTTGGAGCTTGTTTTTGGAAAAGTGCTTATTTCTGTTTTTCAACATGATATAGAGCTTGTTTTTGGAAAAGTGTTTATTTCTGTATTTCAATGTTGCAACTTGCTGAAAACTGTCCACAGTATTCCTATCATCCTGATTAAACAGTACTGAAAAAAAGTTCACTTACAGAGTGCATCAAACATGATTTAGAGCTTGTTTATGGAAAAGTGTTTATTTCTGTATTTCAACATGATTTGGAGCTTGTTTTTGAAAAGTGCTCATTTCTGTATTTCAACATGATTTGGAGCTTGTTTTTGAAAAGTGCTTATTTCTGTATTTCAACATGATTTGGAGCTTGTTTTTGAAAAGTGCTTATTTCTGTTTTTCAACATGATTTAGAGCTTGTTTTTGGAAAAGTGTTTATTTCTGTATTTCAATGTTGCAACTTGCTGATAACTGTCCACAGTGTTCCTATCATCCTGATTAAACAGTACTGGAAAAAAATTCACTTACAGAGTGCATCAAACATGATTTAGAGCTTGTTTATGGAAAAGTGTTTATTTCTGTATTTCAACATGATTTGGAGCTTGTTTTTGAAAAGTGCTTATTTCTGTATTTCAACATGATTTAGAGCTTGTTTTTGGAAAAGTGTTTATTTCTGTATTTCAATGTTGCAACTTGCTGAAAACTGTCCACAGTATTCCTATCATCCTGATTAAACAGTACTGAAAAAAATTCACTTACAGAGTGCATCAAACATGATTTAGAGCTTGTTTATGGAAAAGTGTTTATTTCTGTATTTCAACATGATTTGGAGCTTGTTTTTGAAAAGTGCTTATTTCTGTATTTCAACATGATTTGAAGCTTGTTTTTGAAAAGTGCTTATTTCTGTTTTTCAACATGATTTAGAGCTTGTTTTTGGAAAAGTGTTTATTTCTGTATTTCAATGTTGCAACTTGCTGAAAACTGTCCACAGTGTTCCTATCATCCTGATTAAACAGTACTGAAAAAAAATTCACTTAGAGTGCATCAAACATGATTTAGAGCTTGTTTATGGAAAAGTGTTTATTTCTGTATTTCAACATGATTTGGAGCTTGTTTTTGGAAAAGTGCTTATTTCTGTATTTCAACATGATTTAGAGCTTGTTTTTGGAAAAGTGTTTATTTCTGTATTTCAATGTTGCAACTTGCTAAAACTGTCCACAGTGTTCCTATCATCCTGATTAAACAGTTATGAAAAAAAATTCACTTACAGAGTGCATCAAACATGATTTAGAGCTTGTTTATGGAAAAGTGTTTATTTCTGTATTTCAACATGATTTGGAGCTTGTTTTTGAAAAGTGCTTATTTCTGTTTTTCAACATGATTTAGAGCTTGTTTTTGGAAAAGTGTTTATTTCTGTATTTCAATGTTGCAACTTGCTGAAAACTGTCCACAGTATTCCTATCATCCTGATTAAACAGTACTGAAAAAAAATTCACTTACAGAGTGCATCAAACATGATTTAGAGCTTGTTTATGGAAAAGTGTTTATTTCTGTATTTCAACATGATTTGGAGCTTGTTTTTGAAAAGTGCTTATTTCTGTTTTTCAACATGATTTAGAGCTTGTTTTTGGAAAAGTGTTTATTTCTGTATTTCAATGTTGCAACTTGCTGAAAACTGTCCACAGTGTTCCTATCATCCTGATTAAACAGTACTGGAAAAAAATTCACTTACAGAGTGCATCAAACATGATTTAGAGCTTGTTTATGGAAAGTGTTTATTTCTGTATTTCAACATGATTTGGAGCTTGTTTTTGGAAAAGTGCTTATTTCTGTATTTCAACATGATTTAGAGCTTGTTTTTGGAAAAGTGTTTATTTCTGTATTTCAATGTTGCAACTTGCTGAAAACTGTCCACAGTATTCCTATCATCCTGATTAAACAGTACTGAAAAAAATTCACTTACAGTGTGCATCAAACATGATTTAGAGCTTGTTTATGGAAAAGTGTTTATTTCTGTATTTCAACATGATTTGGAGCTTGTTTTTGAAAAGTGCTTATTTCTGTTTATCAACATGATTTGAAGCTTGTTTTTGAAAAGTGTTTATTTCTGTATTTCAACATGATTTCGAGCTTGTTTTTGGAAAAGTGTTTATTTCTGTATTTCAATGTTGCAACTTGCTGAAAACTGTCCACATCCTGATTAAACAGTACTGAAAAAAAATTCACTTACAGAGTGCATCAAACATGATTTAGAGCTTGTTTATGGAAAAGTGTTTATTTCTGTATTTCAACATGATTTGGAGCTTGTTTTTGGAAAAGTGTTTATTTCTGTATTTCAATGTTGCAACTTGCTGAAAACTGTCCACAGTGTTCCTATCATCCTGATTAAACAGTACTGAAAAAAAATTCACTTACAGAGTGCATCAAACATGATTTAGAGCTTGTTTATGGAGAAGTGTTTATTTCTGTATTTCAACATGATTTGGAGCTTGTTTTTGAAAAGTGCTTATTTCTGTTTATCAACATGATTTGAAGCTTGTTTTTGAAAAGTGCTTATTTCTGTTTTTCAACATGATTTAGAGCTTGTTTTTGGAAAAGTGTTTATTTCTGTATTTCAATGTTGCAACTTGCTGAAAACTGTCCACAGTGTTCCTATCATCCTGATTAAACAGTACTGAAAAAAAATTCACTTACAGAGTGCATCAAACATGATTTAGAGCTTGTTTATGGAAAAGTGTTTATTTCTGTATTTCAACATGATTTGGAGCTTGTTTTTGGAAAAGTGCTTATTTCTGTATTTCAACATGATTTAGAGCTTGTTTTTGGAAAAGTGTTTATTTCTGTATTTCAATGTTGCAACTTGCTAAAACTGTCCACAGTGTTCCTATCATCCTGATTAAACAGTACTGAAAAAAAATTCACTTACAGAGTGCATCAAACATGATTTAGAGCTTGTTTATGGAAAAGTGTTTATTTCTGTATTTCAACATGATTTGGAGCTTGTTTTTGGAAAAGTGCTTATTTCTGTTTTTCAACATGATATAGAGCTTGTTTTTGGAAAAGTGTTTATTTCTGTATTTCAATGTTGCAACTTGCTGAAAACTGTCCACAGTATTCCTATCATCCTGATTAAACAGTACTGAAAAAAATTTCACTTACAGTGTGCATCAAACATGATTTAGAGCTTGTTTATGGAAAAGTGTTTATTTCTGTATTTCAACATGATTTGGAGCTTGTTTTTGAAAAGTGCTTATTTCTGTTTATCAACATGATTTGAAGCTTGTTTTTGAAAAGTGCTTATTTCTGTTTTTCAACATGATTTAGAGCTTGTTTTTGGAAAAGTGTTTATTTCTGTATTTCAACATGATTTGGAGCTTGTTTTTGGAAAAGTGCTTATTTCTGTTTTTCAACATGATTTAGAGATTGTTTTTGGAAAAGTGTTTATTTCTGTATTTCAATGTTGCAACTTGCTGAAAACTGTCCACAGTGTTCCTATCATCCTGATTAAACAGTACTGGAAAAAAATTCACTTACAGAGTGCATCAAACATGATTTAGAGCTTGTTTATGGAAAGTGTTTATTTCTGTATTTCAACATGATTTGGAGCTTGTTTTTGGAAAAGTGCTTATTTCTGTATTTCAACATGATTTAGAGCTTGTTTTTGGAAAAGTGTTTATTTCTGTATTTCAATGTTGCAACTTGCTGAAAACTGTCCACAGTATTCCTATCATCCTGATTAAACAGTACTGAAAAAAATTCACTTACAGTGTGCATCAAACATGATTTAGAGCTTGTTTATGGAAAAGTGTTTATTTCTGTATTTCAACATGATTTGGAGCTTGTTTTTGAAAAGTGCTTATTTCTGTTTATCAACATGATTTGAAGCTTGTTTTTGAAAAGTGCTTATTTCTGTTTTTCAACATAATATAGAGCTTGTTTTTGGAAAAGTGTTTATTTCTGTATTTCAATGTTGCAACTTGCTGAAAACTGTCCACAGTGTTCCTATCATCCTGATTAAACAGTACTGAAAAAAAATTCACTTAGAGTGCATCAAACATGATTTAGAGCTTGTTTATGGAAAAGTGTTTATTTCTGTATTTCAACATGATTTGGAGCTTGTTTTTGAAAAGTGCTTATTTCTGTATTTCAACATGATTTGAAGCTTGTTTTTGAAAAGTGCTTATTTCTGTTTTTCAACATGATTTAGAGCTTGTTTTTGGAAAAGTGTTTATTTCTGTATTTCAATGTTGCAACTTGCTGAAAACTGTCCACAGTGTTCCTATCATCCTGATTAAACAGTACTGAAAAAAAATTCACTTACAGAGTGCATCAAACATGATTTAGAGCTTGTTTATGGAAAAGTGTTTATTTCTGTATTTCAACATGATTTGGAGCTTGTTTTTGGAAAAGTGCTTATTTCTGTATTTCAACATGATTTAGAGCTTGTTTTTGGAAAAGTGTTTATTTCTGTATTTCAATGTTGCAACTTGCTAAAACTGTCCACAGTGTTCCTATCATCCTGATTAAACAGTACTGAAAAAAAATTCACTTACAGAGTGCATCAAACATGATTTAGAGCTTGTTTATGGAAAAGTGTTTATTTCTGTATTTCAACATGATTTGGAGCTTGTTTTTGGAAAAGTGCTTATTTCTGTTTTTCAACATGATATAGAGCTTGTTTTTGGAAAAGTGTTTATTTCTGTATTTCAATGTTGCAACTTGCTGAAAACTGTCCACAGTATTCCTATCATCCTGATTAAACAGTACTGAAAAAAAATTCACTTACAGTGTGCATCAAACATGATTTAGAGCTTGTTTATGGAAAAGTGTTTATTTCTGTATTTCAACATGATTTGGAGCTTGTTTTTGAAAAGTGCTTATTTCTGTATTTCAACATGATTTGAAGCTTGTTTTTGAAAAGTGCTTATTTCTGTTTTTCAACATGATTTAGAGCTTGTTTTTGGAAAAGTGTTTATTTCTGTATTTCAATGTTGCAACTTGCTGAAAACTGTCCACAGTGTTCCTATCATCCTGATTAAACAGTACTGGAAAAAAATTCACTTACAGAGTGCATCAAACATGATTTAGAGCTTGTTTATGGAAAAGTGTTTATTTCTGTATTTCAACATGATTTGGAGCTTGTTTTTGAAAAGTGCTTATTTCTGTATTTCAACATGATTTGAAGCTTGTTTTTGAAAAGTGCTTATTTCTGTTTTTCAACATGATTTAGAGCTTGTTTATGGAAAAGTGTTTATTTCTGTATGTCAACATGATTTGGAGCTTGTTTTTGAAAAGTGCTTATTTCTGTTTTTCAACATGATTTAGAGCTTGTTTTTGGAAAAGTGTTTATTTCTGTATTTCAATGTTGCAACTTGCTGAAAACTGTCCACAGTGTTCCTATCATCCTGATTAAACAGTACTGAAAAAAAATTCACTTACAGAGTGCATCAAACATGATTTAGAGCTTGTTTATGGAAAGTGTTTATTTCTGTATTTCAACATGATTTGGAGCTTGTTTTTGGAAAAGTGCTTATTTCTGTATTTCAACATGATTTAGAGCTTGTTTTTGGAAAAGTGTTTATTTCTGTATTTCAATGTTGCAACTTGCTGAAAACTGTCCACAGTATTCCTATCATCCTGATTAAACAGTACTGAAAAAAATTCACTTACAGAGTGCATCAAACATGATTTAGAGCTTGTTTATGGAAAAGTGTTTATTTCTGTATTTCAACATGATTTGGAGCTTGTTTTTGAAAAGTGCTTATTTCTGTTTATCAACATGATTTGAAGCTTGTTTTTGAAAAGTGCTTATTTCTGTTTTTCAACATAATATAGAGCTTGTTTTTGGAAAAGTGTTTATTTCTGTATTTCAATGTTGCAACTTGCTGAAAACTGTCCACAGTGTTCCTATCATCCTGATTAAACAGTACTGGAAAAAAATTCACTTACAGAGTGCATCAAACATGATTTAGAGCTTGTTTATGGAAAAGTGTTTATTTCTGTATTTCAACATGATTTGGAGCTTGTTTTTGGAAAAGTGTTTATTTCTGTATTTCAATGTTGCAACTTGCTGAAAACTGTCCACAGTATTCCTATCATCCTGATTAAACAGTACTGAAAAAAAATTCACTTACAGTGTGCATCAAACATGATTTAGAGCTTGTTTATGGAGAAGTGTTTATTTCTGTATTTCAACATGATTTGGAGCTTGTTTTTGAAAAGTGCTTATTTCTGTTTATCAACATGATTTGAAGCTTGTTTTTGAAAAGTGCTTATTTCTGTTTTTCAACATAATATAGAGCTTGTTTTTGGAAAAGTGTTTATTTCTGTATTTCAATGTTGCAACTTGCTGAAAACTGTCCACAGTATTCCTATCATCCTGATTAAACAGTACTGAAAAAAAATTCACTTACAGTGTGCATCAAACATGATTTAGAGCTTGTTTATGGAGAAGTGTTTATTTCTGTATTTCAACATGATTTGGAGCTTGTTTTTGAAAAGTGCTTATTTCTGTTTATCAACATGATTTGAAGCTTGTTTTTGAAAAGTGCTTATTTCTGTTTTTCAACATAATATAGAGCTTGTTTTTGGAAAAGTGTTTATTTCTGTATTTCAATGTTGCAACTTGCTGAAAACTGTCCACAGTGTTCCTATCATCCTGATTAAACAGTACTGGAAAAAAATTCACTTACAGAGTGCATCAAACATGATTTAGAGCTTGTTTATGGAAAAGTGTATATTTCTGTATTTCAACATGATTTGGAGCTTGTTTTTGGAAAAGTGCTTATTTCTGTATTTCAACATGATTTAGAGCTTGTTTTTGGAAAAGTGTTTATTTCTGTATTTCAATGTTGCAACTTGCTAAAACTGTCCACAGTGTTCCTATCATCCTGATTAAACAGTACTGAAAAAAAATTCACTTACAGAGTGCATCAAACATGATTTAGAGCTTGTTTATGGAAAAGTGTTTATTTCTGTATTTCAACATGATTTGGAGCTTGTTTTTGAAAAGTGCTTATTTCTGTTTTTCAACATGATTTAGAGCTTGTTTTTGGAAAAGTGTTTATTTCTGTATTTCAATGTTGCAACTTGCTGAAAACTGTCCACAGTGTTCCTATCATCCTGATTAAACAGTACTGAAAAAAAATTCACTTACAGAGTGCATCAAACATGATTTAGAGCTTGTTTATGGAAAAGTGTTTATTTCTGTATTTCAACATGATTTGGAGCTTGTTTTTGAAAAGTGCTTATTTCTGTTTTTCAACATGATTTAGAGCTTGTTTTTGGAAAAGTGTTTATTTCTGTATTTCAATGTTGCAACTTGCTGAAAACTGTCCACAGTGTTCCTATCATCCTGATTAAACAGTACTGAAAAAAATTTCACTTACAGTGTGCATCAAACATGATTTAGAGCTTGTTTATGGAAAAGTGTTTATTTCTGTATTTCAACATGATTTGGAGCTTGTTTTTGAAAAGTGCTTATTTCTGTATTTCAACATGATTTAGAGCTTGTTTTTGGAAAAGTGTTTATTTCTGTATTTCAATGTTGCAACTTGCTGAAAACTGTCCACAGTGTTCCTATCATACTGATTAAACAGTACTGAAAAAAAATTCACTTACAGAGTGCATCAAACATGATTTAGAGCTTGTTTATGGAAAAGTGTTTATTTCTGTATTTCAACATGATTTGGAGCTTGTTTTTGGAAAAGTGCTTATTTCTGTTTTTCAACATGATATAGAGCTTGTTTTTGGAAAAGTGTTTATTTCTGTATTTCAATGTTGCAACTTGCTGAAAACTGTCCACAGTATTCCTATCATCCTGATTAAACAGTACTGAAAAAAAATTCACTTACAGAGTGCATCAAACATGATTTAGAGCTTGTTTATGGAAAAGTGTTTATTTCTGTATTTCAACATGATTTGGAGCTTGTTTTTGAAAAGTGCTTATTTCTGTATTTCAACATGATTTGAAGCTTGTTTTTGAAAAGTGCTTATTTCTGTTTTTCAACATGATTTAGAGCTTGTTTTTGGAAAAGTGTTTATTTCTGTATTTCAATGTTGCAACTTGCTGAAAACTGTCCACAGTGTTCCTATCATCCTGATTAAACAGTACTGGAAAAAATTTCACTTACAGAGTGCATCAAACATGATTTAGAGCTTGTTTATGGAAAAGTGTTTATTTCTGTATTTCAACATGATTTGGAGCTTGTTTTTGAAAAGTGCTTATTTCTGTTTATCAACATGATTTGAAGCTTGTTTTTGAAAAGTGCTTATTTCTGTTTTTCAACATGATTTAGAGCTTGTTTATGGAAAAGTGTTTATTTCTGTATGTCAACATGATTTGGAGCTTGTTTTTGAAAAGTGCTTATTTCTGTTTTTCAACATGATTTAGAGATTGTTTTTGGAAAAGTGTTTATTTCTGTATTTCAATGTTGCAACTTGCTGAAAACTGTCCACAGTGTTCCTATCATCCTGATTAAACAGTACTGGAAAAAAATTCACTTACAGAGTGCATCAAACATGATTTAGAGCTTGTTTATGGAAAAGTGTTTATTTCTGTATTTCAACATGATTTGGAGCTTGTTTTTGGAAAAGTGCTTATTTCTGTATTTCAACATGATTTAGAGCTTGTTTTTGGAAAAGTGTTTATTTCTGTATTTCAATGTTGCAACTTGTGAAAACTGTCCACAGTATTCCTATCATCCTGATTAAACAGTACTGAAAAAAATTCACTTACAGTGTGCATCAAACATGATTTAGAGCTTGTTTATGGAAAAGTGTTTATTTCTGTATTTCAACATGATTTGGAGCTTGTTTTTGAAAAGTGCTTATTTCTGTTTATCAACATGATTTGAAGCTTGTTTTTGAAAAGTGCTTATTTCTGTTTTTCAACATAATATAGAGCTTGTTTTTGGAAAAGTGTTTATTTCTGTATTTCAATGTTGCAACTTGCTGAAAACTGTCCACAGTGTTCCTATCA
Source organism: Salvelinus alpinus (assembly GCF_045679555.1). Classification (NCBI taxonomy): domain Eukaryota; kingdom Metazoa; phylum Chordata; class Actinopteri; order Salmoniformes; family Salmonidae; genus Salvelinus; species Salvelinus alpinus. The sequence goes on from NW_027256029.1 coordinate 61,808, forward strand.
TCCTGATTAAACAGTACTGGAAAAAAATTCACTTACAGAGTGCATCAAACATGATTTAGAGCTTGTTTATGGAAAAGTGTTTATTTCTGTATTTCAACATGATTTGGAGCTTGTTTTTGGAAAAGTGTTTATTTCTGTATTTCAATGTTGCAACTTGCTGAAAACTGTCCACAGTATTCCTATCATCCTGATTAAACAGTACTGAAAAAAAATTCACTTACAGTGTGCATCAAACATGATTTAGAGCTTGTTTATGGAGAAGTGTTTATTTCTGTATTTCAACATGATTTGGAGCTTGTTTTTGAAAAGTGCTTATTTCTGTTTATCAACATGATTTGAAGCTTGTTTTTGAAAAGTGCTTATTTCTGTTTTTCAACATAATATAGAGCTTGTTTTTGGAAAAGTGTTTATTTCTGTATTTCAATGTTGCAACTTGCTGAAAACTGTCCACAGTGTTCCTATCATCCTGATTAAACAGTACTGGAAAAAAATTCACTTACAGAGTGCATCAAACATGATTTAGAGCTTGTTTATGGAAAAGTGTATATTTCTGTATTTCAACATGATTTGGAGCTTGTTTTTGAAAAGTGCTTATTTCTGTATTTCAACATGATTTAGAGCTTGTTTTTGGAAAAGTGTTTATTTCTGTATTTCAATGTTGCAACTTGCTGAAAACTGTCCACAGTGTTCCTATCATCCTGATTAAACAGTACTGAAAAAAAATTCACTTACAGAGTGCATCAAACATGATTTAGAGCTTGTTTATGGAAAAGTGTTTATTTCTGTATTTCAACATGATTTGGAGCTTGTTTTTGGAAAAGTGCTTATTTCTGTTTTTCAACATGATATAGAGCTTGTTTTTGGAAAAGTGTTTATTTCTGTATTTCAATGTTGCAACTTGCTGAAAACTGTCCACAGTATTCCTATCATCCTGATTAAACAGTACTGAAAAAAAATTCACTTACAGAGTGCATCAAACATGATTTAGAGCTTGTTTATGGAAAAGTGTTTATTTCTGTATTTCAACATGATTTGGAGCTTGTTTTTGGAAAAGTGCTTATTTCTGTTTTTCAACATGATATAGAGCTTGTTTTTGGAAAAGTGTTTATTTCTGTATTTCAATGTTGCAACTTGCTGAAAACTGTCCACAGTATTCCTATCATCCTGATTAAACAGTACTGAAAAAAATTTCACTTACAGTGTGCATCAAACATGATTTAGAGCTTGTTTATGGAAAAGTGTTTATTTCTGTATTTCAACATGATTTGGAGCTTGTTTTTGAAAAGTGCTTATTTCTGTATTTCAACATGATTTGAAGCTTGTTTTTGAAAAGTGCTTATTTCTGTTTTTCAACATGATTTAGAGCTTGTTTTTGGAAAAGTGTTTATTTCTGTATTTCAACATGATTTGAAGCTTGTTTTTGAAAAGTGCTTATTTCTGTTTTTCAACATGATTTAGAGCTTGTTTTTGGAAAAGTGTTTATTTCTGTATTTCAATGTTGCAACTTGCTGAAAACTGTCCACAGTGTTCCTATCATCCTGATTAAACAGTACTGGAAAAAAATTCACTTACAGAGTGCATCAAACATGATTTAGAGCTTGTTTATGGAAAGTGTTTATTTCTGTATTTCAACATGATTTGGAGCTTGTTTTTGGAAAAGTGCTTATTTCTGTATTTCAACATGATTTAGAGCTTGTTTTTGGAAAAGTGTTTATTTCTGTATTTCAATGTTGCAACTTGCTGAAAACTGTCCACAGTATTCCTATCATCCTGATTAAACAGTACTGAAAAAAAATTCACTTACAGTGTGCATCAAACATGATTTAGAGCTTTTTTATGGAGAAGTGTTTATTTCTGTATTTCAACATGATTTGGAGCTTGTTTTTGAAAAGTGCTTATTTCTGTATTTCAACATGATTTGAAGCTTGTTTTTGAAAAGTGCTTATTTCTGTTTTTCAACATGATTTAGAGCTTGTTTTTGGAAAAGTGTTTATTTCTGTATTTCAATGTTGCAACTTGCTGAAAACTGTCCACAGTGTTCCTATCATCCTGATTAAACAGTACTGAAAAAAAATTCACTTACAGAGTGCATCAAACATGATTTAGAGCTTGTTTATGGAAAAGTGTTTATTTCTGTATTTCAACATGATTTGGAGCTTGTTTTTGGAAAAGTGTTTATTTCTGTATTTCAACATGATTTAGAGCTTGTTTTTGGAAAAGTGTTTATTTCTGTATTTCAATGTTGCAACTTGCTGAAAACTGTCCACAGTGTTCCTATCATCCTGATTAAACAGTACTGAAAAAAAATTCACTTACAGAGTGCATCAAACATGATTTAGAGATTGTTTATGGAAAAGTGTTTATTTCTGTATTTCAACATGATTTGGAGCTTGTTTTTGAAAAGTGCTTATTTCTGTTTTTCAACATGATTTAGAGCTTGTTTTTGGAAAAGTGTTTATTTCTGTATTTCAATGTTGCAACTTGCTGAAAACTGTCCACAGTGTTCCTATCATCCTGATTAAACAGTACTGAAAAAAAATTCACTTACAGTGTGCATCAAACATGATTTAGAGCTTGTTTATGGAAAAGTGTTTATTTCTGTATTTCAACATGATTTGGAGCTTGTTTTTGAAAAGTGCTTATTTCTGTATTTCAACATGATTTGAAGCTTGTTTTTGAAAAGTGCTTATTTCTGTTTTTCAACATGATTTAGAGCTTGTTTTTGGAAAAGTGTTTATTTCTGTATTTCAACATGATTTGGAGCTTGTTTTTGAAAAGTGCTTATTTCTGTTTTTCAACATGATTTAGAGCTTGTTTTTGGAAAAGTGTTTATTTCTGTATTTCAATGTTGCAACTTGCTGAAAACTGTCCACAGTGTTCCTATCATCCTGATTAAACAGTACTGGAAAAAAATTCACTTACAGAGTGCATCAAACATGATTTAGAGCTTGTTTATGGAAAAGTGTTTATTTCTGTATTTCAACATGATTTGGAGCTTGTTTTTGGAAAAGTGCTTATTTCTGTTTTTCAACATGATTTAGAGCTTGTTTTTGGAAAAGTGTTTATTTCTGTATTTCAATGTTGCAACTTGCTGAAAACTGTCCACAGTGTTCCTATCTTCCTGATTAAACAGTACTGAAAAAAAATTCACTTACAGAGTGCATCAAACATGATTTAGAGCTTGTTTATGGAAAAGTGTTTATTTCTGTATTTCAACATGATTTGGAGCTTGTTTTTGAAAAGTGCTTATTTCTGTATTTCAACATGATTTGAAGCTTGTTTTTGAAAAGTGCTTATTTCTGTTTTTCAACATGATTTAGAGCTTGTTTTTGGAAAAGTGTTTATTTCTGTATTTCAACATGATTTGGAGCTTGTTTTTGGAAAAGTGTTTATTTCTGTATTTCAATGTTGCAACTTGCTGAAAACTGTCCACAGTGTTCCTATCATCCTGATTAAACAGTACTTGAAAAAAATTCACTTACAGAGTGCATCAAACATGATTTAGAGCTTGTTTATGGAAAAGTGTTTATTTCTGTATTTCAACATGATTTGGAGCTTGTTTTTGGAAAAGTGCTTATTTCTGTATTTCAACATGATTTAGAGCTTGTTTTTGGAAAAGTGTTTATTTCTGTATTTCAATGTTGCAACTTGCTAAAACTGTCCACAGTGTTCCTATCATCCTGATTAAACAGTACTGAAAAAAAATTCACTTACAGAGTGCATCAAACATGATTTAGAGCTTGTTTATGGAAAAGTGTTTATTTCTGTATTTCAACATGATTTGGAGCTTGTTTTTGGAAAAGTGCTTATTTCTGTTTTTCAACATGATTTAGAGCTTGTTTTTGGAAAAGTGTTTATTTCTGTATTTCAATGTTGCAACTTGCTGAAAACTGTCCACAGTATTCCTATCATCCTGATTAAACAGTACTGAAAAAAAATTAACTTACAGAGTGCATCAAACATGATTTAGAGCTTGTTTATGGAAAAGTGTTTATTTCTGTATTTCAACATGATTTGGAGCTTGTTTTTGAAAAGTGCTTATTTCTGTTTATCAACATGATTTGAAGCTTGTTTTTGAAAAGTGCTTATTTCTGTTTTTCAACATGATTTAGAGCTTGTTTTTGGAAAAGTGTTTATTTCTGTATTTCAACATGATTTGGAGCTTGTTTTTGAAAAGTGCTTATTTCTGTTTTTCAACATGATTTAGAGCTTGTTTTTGGAAAAGTGTTTATTTCTGTATTTCAATGTTGCAACTTGCTGAAAACTGTCCACAGTGTTCCTATCATCCTGATTAAACAGTACTGAAAAAAAATTCACTTACAGAGTGCATCAAACATGATTTAGAGCTTGTTTATGGAAAAGTGTTTATTTCTGTATTTCAACATGATTTGGAGCTTGTTTTTGGAAAAGTGCTTATTTCTGTATTTCAACATGATTTAGAGCTTGTTTTTGGAAAAGTGTTTATTTCTGTATTTCAATGTTGCAACTTGCTAAAACTGTCCACAGTGTTCCTATCATCCTGATTAAACAGTACTGAAAAAAAATTCACTTAGAGTGCATCAAACATGATTTAGAGCTTGTTTTTGAAAAGTGCTTATTTCTGTATTTCAACATGATTTGAAGCTTGTTTTTGAAAAGTGCTTATTTCTGTTTTTCAACATGATTTAGAGCTTGTTTTTGGAAAAGTGTTTATTTCTGTATTTCAATGTTGCAACTTGCTGAAAACTGTCCACAGTGTTCCTATCATCCTGATTAAACAGTACTGGAAAAAAATTCACTTACAGAGTGCATCAAACATGATTTAGAGCTTGTTTATGGAAAAGTGTTTATTTCTGTATTTCAACATGATTTGGAGCTTGTTTTTGGAAAAGTGCTTATTTCTGTATTTCAACATGATTTAGAGCTTGTTTTTGGAAAAGTGTTTATTTCAGTATTTCAATGTTGCAACTTGCTGAAAACTGTCCACAGTGTTCCTATCATCCTGATTAAACAGTACTGAAAAAAAATTCACTTACAGAGTGCATCAAACATGATTTAGAGCTTGTTTATGGAAAAGTGTTTATTTCTGTATTTCAACATGATTTGGAGCTTGTTTTTGAAAAGTGCTTATTTCTGTTTATCAACATGATTTGAAGCTTGTTTTTGAAAAGTGCTTATTTCTGTTTTTCAACATGATTTAGAGCTTGTTTTTGAAAAGTGTTTATTTCTGTATTTCAACATGATTTGGAGCTTGTTTTTGAAAAGTGCTTATTTCTGTTTTTCAACATGATTTAGAGCTTGTTTTTGGAAAAGTGTTTATTTCTGTATTTCAATGTTGCAACTTGCTGAAAACTGTCCACAGTGTTCCTATCATCCTGATTAAACAGTACTGGAAAAAAAATCACTTACAGAGTGCATCAAACATGATTTAGAGCTTGTTTATGGAAAAGTGTTTATTTCTGTATTTCAACATGATTTGGAGCTTGTTTTTGGAAAAGTGCTTATTTCTGTATTTCAACATGATTTAGAGCTTGTTTTTGGAAAAGTGTTTATTTCTGTATTTCAATGTTGCAACTTGCTAAAACTGTCCACAGTGTTCCTATCATCCTGATTAAACAGTACTGGAAAAAAATTCACTTACAGAGTGCATCAAACATGATTTAGAGCTTGTTTATGGAAAGTGTTTATTTCTGTATTTCAACATGATTTGGAGCTTGTTTTTGGAAAAGTGCTTATTTCTGTTTTTCAACATGATTTAGAGCTTGTTTTTGGAAAAGTGTTTATTTCTGTATTTCAATGTTGCAACTTGCTGAAAACTGCCCACAGTGTTCCTATCATCCTGATTAAACAGTACTGAAAAAAAATTCACTTACAGTGTGCATCAAACATGATTTAGAGCTTGTTTATGGAAAAGTGTTTATTTCTGTATTTCAACATGATTTGGAGCTTGTTTTTGAAAAGTGCTTATTTCTGTTTATCAACATGATTTGAAGCTTGTTTTTGAAAAGTGCTTATTTCTGTTTTTCAACATGATTTAGAGCTTGTTTTTGGAAAAGTGTTTATTTCTGTATTTCAACATGATTTGGAACTTGTTTTTGAAAAGTGCTTATTTCTGTTTTTCAACATGATTTAGAGCTTGTTTTTGGAAAAGTGTTTATTTCTGTATTTCAATGTTGCAACTTGCTGAAAACTGTCCACAGTGTTCCTATCATCCTGATTAAACAGTACTGAAAAAAAATTCACTTACAGAGTGCATCAAACATGATTTAGAGCTTGTTTATGGAAAAGTGTTTATTTCTGTATTTCAACATGATTTGGAGCTTGTTTTTGGAAAAGTGCTTATTTCTGTATTTCAACATGATTTAGAGCTTGTTTTTGGAAAAGTGTTTATTTCTGTATTTCAATGTTGCAACTTGCTAAAACTGTCCACAGTGTTCCTATCATCCTGATTAAACAGTACTGGAAAAAAATTCACTTACAGAGTGCATCAAACATGATTTAGAGCTTGTTTATGGAAAAGTGTTTATTTCTGTATTTCAACATGATTTGGAGCTTGTTTTTGGAAAAGTGCTTATTTCTGTTTTTCAACATGATTTAGAGATTGTTTTTGGAAAAGTGTTTATTTCTGTATTTCAATGTTGCAACTTGCTGAAAACTGTCCACAGTGTTCCTAACATCCTGATTAAACAGTACTGGAAAAAAATTCACTTACAGAGTGCATCAAACATGATTTAGAGCTTGTTTATGGAAAGTGTTTATTTCTGTATTTCAACATGATTTGGAGCTTGTTTTTGGAAAAGTGCTTATTTCTGTATTTCAACATGATTTAGAGCTTGTTTTTGGAAAAGTGTTTATTTCAGTATTTCAATGTTGCAACTTGCTGAAAACTGTCCACAGTGTTCCTATCATCCTGATTAAACAGTACTGAAAAAAAATTCACTTACAGAGTGCATCAAACATGATTTAGAGCTTGTTTATGGAAAAGTGTTTATTTCTGTATTTCAACATGATTTGGAGCTTGTTTTTGAAAAGTGCTTATTTCTGTATTTCAACATGATTTGACGCTTGTTTTTGAAAAGTGCTTATTTCTGTTTTTCAACATGATTTAGAGCTTGTTTTTGGAAAAGTGTTTATTTCTGTATTTCAACATGATTTGGAGCTTGTTTTTGGAAAAGTGTTTATTTCTGTATTTCAATGTTGCAACTTGCTGAAAACTGTCCACAGTGTTCCTATCATCCTGATTAAACAGTACTGAAAAAAAATTCACTTACAGAGTGCATCAAACATGATTTAGAGCTTGTTTATGGAAAAGTGTTTATTTCTGTATTTCAACATGATTTGGAGCTTGTTTTTGGAAAAGTGCTTATTTCTGTTTTTCAACATGATATAGAGCTTGTTTTTGGAAAAGTGTTTATTTCTGTATTTCAACATGATTTGGAGCTTGTTTTTGGAAAAGTGCTTATTTCTGTATTTCAACATGATTTAGAGCTTGTTTTTGGAAAAGTGTTTATTTCTGTATTTCAATGTTGCAACTTGCTAAAACTGTCCACAGTGTTCCTATCATCCTGATTAAACAGTACTGAAAAGAAATTCACTTAGAGTGCATCAAACATGATTTAGAGCTTGTTTATGGAAAAGTGTTTATTTCTGTATTTCAACATGATTTGGAGCTTGTTTTTGGAAAAGTGCTTATTTCTGTTTTTCAACATGATTTAGAGATTGTTTTTGGAAAAGTGTTTATTTCTGTATTTCAATGTTGCAACTTGCTGAAAACTGTCCACAGTGTTCCTATCATCCTGATTAAACAGTACTGGAAAAAAAATCACTTACAGAGTGCATCAAACATGATTTAGAGCTTGTTTATGGAAAGTGTTTATTTCTGTATTTCAACATGATTTGGAGCTTGTTTTTGGAAAAGTGCTTATTTCTGTATTTCAACATGATTTAGAGCTTGTTTTTGGAAAAGTGTTTATTTCTGTATTTCAATGTTGCAACTTGCTAAAACTGTCCACAGTGTTCCTATCATCCTGATTAAACAGTACTGGAAAAAAATTCACTTACAGAGTGCATCAAACATGATTTAGAGCTTGTTTATGGAAAAGTGTTTATTTCTGTATTTCAACATGATTTGGAGCTTGTTTTTGAAAAGTGCTTATTTCTGTTTTTCAACATGATTTAGAGCTTGTTTTTGGAAAAGTGTTTATTTCTGTATTTCAATGTTGCAACTTGCTGAAAACTGTCCACAGTATTCCTATCATCCTGATTAAACAGTACTGAAAAAAAATTCACTTACAGTGTGCATCAAACATGATTTAGAGCTTGTTTATGGAAAAGTGTTTATTTCTGTATTTCAACATGATTTGGAGCTTGTTTTTGAAAAGTGCTTATTTCTGTTTATCAACATGATTTAGAGCTTGTTTTTGAAAAGTGCTTATTTCTGTTTTTCAACATGATTTAGAGCTTGTTTTTGGAAAAGTGTTTATTTCCTTGTTTTTGAAAAGTGCTTATTTCTGTTTTTCAACATGATTTAGAGCTTGTTTTTGGAAAAGTGTTTATTTCTGTATTTCAATGTTGCAACTTGCTGAAAACTGTCCACAGTGTTCCTATCATCCTGATTAAACAGTACTGAAAAAAAATTCACTTACAGAGTGCATCAAACATGATTTAGAGCTTGTTTATGGAAAAGTGTTTATTTCTGTATTTCAACATGATTTGGAGCTTGTTTTTGGAAAAGTGCTTATTTCTGTATTTCAACATGATTTAGAGCTTGTTTTTGGAAAAGTGTTTATTTCTGTATTTCAATGTTGCAACTTGCTAAAACTGTCCACAGTGTTCCTATCATCCTGATTAAACAGTACTGAAAAAAAATTCACTTAGAGTGCATCAAACATGATTTAGAGCTTGTTTATGGAAAAGTGTTTATTTCTGTATTTCAACATGATTTGGAGCTTGTTTTTGGAAAAGTGCTTATTTCTGTTTTTCAACATGATTTAGAGCTTGTTTTTGGAAAAGTGTTTATTTCTGTATTTCAATGTTGCAACTTGCTGAAAACTGTCCACAGTGTTCCTATCATCCTGATTAAACAGTACTGGAAAAAAATTCACTTACAGAGTGCATCAAACATGATTTAGAGCTTGTTTATGGAAAGTGTTTATTTCTGTATTTCAACATGATTTGGAGCTTGTTTTTGGAAAAGTGCTTATTTCTGTATTTCAACATGATTTAGAGCTTGTTTTTGGAAAAGTGTTTATTTCTGTATTTCAATGTTGCAACTTGCTGAAAACTGTCCACAGTGTTCCTATCATCCTGAATAAACAGTACTGAAAAAAAATTCACTTACAGAGTGCATCAAACATGATTTAGAGCTTGTTTATGGAAAAGTGTTTATTTCTGTATTTCAACATGATTTGGAGCTTGTTTTTGAAAAGTGCTTATTTCTGTATTTCAACATGATTTGACGCTTGTTTTTGAAAAGTGCTTATTTCTGTTTTTCAACATGATTTAGAGCTTGTTTTTGGAAAAGTGTTTATTTCTGTATTTCAACATGATTTGGAGCTTGTTTTTGGAAAAGTGTTTATTTCTGTATTTCAATGTTGCAACTTGCTGAAAACTGTCCACAGTGTTCCTATCATCCTGATTAAACAGTACTGAAAAAAAATTCACTTACAGAGTGCATCAAACATGATTTAGAGCTTGTTTATGGAAAAGTGTTTATTTCTGTATTTCAACATGATTTGGAGCTTGTTTTTGAAAAGTGCTTATTTCTGTTTTTCAACATGATTTAGAGCTTGTTTTTGGAAAAGTGTTTATTTCTGTATTTCAATGTTGCAACTTGCTGAAAACTGTCCACAGTATTCCTATCATCCTGATTAAACAGTACTGAAAAAAAATTCACTTACAGTGTGCATCAAACATGATTTAGAGCTTGTTTATGGAAAAGTGTTTATTTCTGTATTTCAACATGATTTGGAGCTTGTTTTTGAAAAGTGCTTATTTCTGTTTATCAACATGATTTGAAGCTTGTTTTTGAAAAGTGCTTATTTCTGTTTTTCAACATGATTTAGAGCTTTTTTTTGGAAAAGTGTTTATTTCTGTATTTCAACATGATTTGGAGCTTGTTTTTGAAAAGTGCTTATTTCTGTTTTTCAACATGATTTAGAGCTTGTTTTTGGAAAAGTGTTTATTTCTGTATTTCAATGTTGCAACTTGCTGAAAACTGTCCACAATGTTCCTATCATCCTGATTAAACAGTACTGGAAAAAAAATCACTTACAGAGTGCATCAAACATGATTTAGAGCTTGTTTATGGAAAAGTGTTTATTTCTGTATTTCAACATGATTTGGAGCTTGTTTTTGGAAAAGTGCTTATTTCTGTATTTCAACATGATTTAGAGCTTGTTTTTGGAAAAGTGTTTATTTCTGTATTTCAATGTTGCAACTTGCTGAAAACTGTCCACAGTGTTCCTATCATCCTGATTAAACAGTACTGGAAAAAAATTCACTTACAGAGTGCATCAAACATGATTTAGAGCTTGTTTATGGAAAAGTGTTTATTTCTGTATTTCAACATGATTTGGAGCTTGTTTTTGAAAAGTGCTTATTTCTGTTTTTCAACATGATTTAGAGCTTGTTTTTGGAAAAGTGTTTATTTCTGTATTTCAATGTTGCAACTTGCTGAAAACTGTCCACAGTGTTCCTATCATTCTGATTAAACAGTACTGGAAAAAAATTCACTTACAGAGTGCATCAAACATGATTTAGAGCTTGTTTATGGAAAAGTGTTTATTTCTGTATTTCAACATGATTTGGAGCTTGTTTTTGAAAAGTGCTTATTTCTGTATTTCAACATGATTTGGAGCTTGTTTTTGAAAAGTGCTTATTTCTATTTTTCAACATGATTTAGAGCTTGTTTTTGGAAAAGTGTTTATTTCTGTATTTCAACATGATTTGGAGCTTGTTTTTGGAAAAGTGTTTATTTCTGTATTTCAACATGATTTGGAGCTTGTTTTTGGAAAAGTGTTTATTTCTGTATTTCAATGTTGCAACTTGCTGAAAACTGTCCACAGTGTTCCTATCATCCTGATTAAACAGTACTGGAAAAAAATTCACTTACAGTGTGCATCAAACATGATTTAGAGCTTGTTTATGGAGAAGTGTTTATTTCTGTATTTCAACATGATTTGGAGCTTGTTTTTGAAAAGTGCTTATTTCTGTTTTTCAACATGATTTGAAGCTTGTTTTTGAAAAGTGCTTATTTCTGTTTTTCAACATGATTTAGAGCTTGTTTTTGGAAAAGTGTTTATTTCTGTATTTCAATGTTGCAACTTGCTGAAAACTGTCCACAGTGTTCCTATCATCCTGATTAAACAGTACTGAAAAAAAAATCACTTACAGAGTGCATCAAACATGATTTAGAGCTTGTTTGGAGCTTGGAAAAGTGTTTATTTCTGTATTTCAATGTTGCAACTTGCTGAAAACTGTCCACAGTGTTCCTATCATCCTGATTAAACAGTACTGAAAAAAAATTCACTTACAGAGTGCATCAAACATGATTTAGAGCTTGTTTATGGAAAGTGTTTATTTCTGTATTTCAACATGATTTGGAGCTTGTTTTTGGAAAAGTGCTTATTTCTGTATTTCAACATGATTTAGAGCTTGTTTTTGGAAAAGTGATTATTTCTGTATTTCAATGTTGCAACTTGCTAAAACTGTCCACAGTGTTCCTATCATCCTGATTAAACAGTACTGAAAAAAAATTCACTTACAGAGTGCATCAAACATGATTTAGAGCTTGTTTATGGAAAAGTGTTTATTTCTGTATTTCAACATGATTTGGAGCTTGTTTTTGAAAAGTGCTTATTTCTGTTTATCAACATGATTTGAAGCTTGTTTTTGAAAAGTGCTTATTTCTGTTTTTCAACATGATTTAGAGCTTGTTTTTGGAAAAGTGTTTATTTCTGTATTTCAACATGATTTGGAGCTTGTTTTTGAAAAGTGCTTATTTCTGTTTTTCAACATGATTTAGAGCTTGTTTTTGGAAAAGTGTTTATTTCTGTATTTCAATGTTGCAACTTGCTGAAAACTGTCCACAGTGTTCCTATCATCCTGATTAAACAGTACTGGAAAAAAATTCACTTACAGAGTGCATCAAACATGATTTAGAGCTTGTTTATGGAGAAGTGTTTATTTCTGTATTTCAACATGATTTGGAGCTTGTTTTTGAAAAGTGCTTATTTCTGTATTTCAACATGATTTGAAGCTTGTTTTTGAAAAGTGCTTATTTCTGTTTTTCAACATGATTTAGAGCTTGTTTTTGGAAAAGTGTTTATTTCTGTATTTCAATGTTGCAACTTGCTGAAAACTGTCCACAGTGTTCCTATCATCCTGATTAAACAGTACTGAAAAAAAATTTACTTACAGAGTGCATCAAACATGATAGAGCTTGTTTATGGAGTGTTTATTTCTGTATTTCAACATGTTTGGAGCTTGGAAAAGTGTTTATTTCTGTATTTCAATGTTGCAACTTGCTGAAAACTGTCCACAGTGTTCCTATCATCCTGATTAAACAGTACTGAAAAAAAATTCACTTACAGAGTGCATCAAACATGATTTAGAGCTTGTTTATGGAAAAGTGTTTATTTCTGTATTTCAACATGATTTGGAGCTTGTTTTTGAAAAGTGCTTATTTCTGTATTTCAACATGATTTAGAGCTTGTTTTTGGAAAAGTGTTTATTTCTGTATTTCAATGTTGCAACTTGCTGAAAACTGTCCACAGTGTTCCTATCATCCTGATTAAACAGTACTGAAAAAAAATTCACTTACAGAGTGCATCAAACATGATTTAGAGCTTGTTTATGGAAAAGTGTTTATTTCTGTATTTCAACATGATTTGGAGCTTGATTTTGAAAAGTGCTTATTTCTGTATTTCAACATGATTTGAAGCTTGTTTTTGAAAAGTGCTTATTTCTGTTTTTCAACATGATTTAGAGCTTGTTTTTGGAAAAGTGTTTATTTCTGTATTTCAACATGATTTGGAGCTTGTTTTTGAAAAGTGCTTATTTCTGTTTTTCAACATGATTTAGAGCATGTTTTTGGAAAAGTGTTTATTTCTGTATTTCAATGTTGCAACTTGCTGAAAACTGTCCGCAGTGTTCCTATCATCCTGATTAAACAGTACTGGAAAAAAATTCACTTACAGAGTGCATCAAACATGATTTAGAGCTTGTTTATGGAAAAGTGTTTATTTCTGTATTTCAACATGATTTGGAGCTTGTTTTTGAAAAGTGCTTATTTCTGTTTTTCAACATGATTTAGAGCTTGTTTTTGGAAAAGTGTTTATTTCTGTATTTCAATGTTGCAACTTGCTGAAAACTGTCCACAGTGTTCCTATCATCCTGATTAAACAGTACTGGAAAAAAATTCACTTACAGAGTGCATCAAACATGATTTAGAGCTTGTTTATGGAAAAGTGTTTATTTCTGTATTTCAACATGATTTGGAGCTTGTTTTTGAAAAGTGCTTATTTCTGTTTTTCAACATGATTTCTGTTTTTCAACATGATTTAGAGCTTGTTTTTGGAAAAGTGTTTATTTCTGTATTTCAATGTTGCAACTTGCTGAAAACTGTCCACAGTGTTCCTATCATCCTGATTAAACATTACTGAAAAAAAATTCACTTACAGAGTGCATCAAACATGATTTAGAGCTTGTTTATGGAAAAGTGTTTATTTCTGTATTTCAACATGATTTGGAGCTTGTTTTTGAAAAGTGCTTATTTCTGTATTTCAACATGATTTGAAGCTTGTTTTAGAAAAGTGCTTATTTCTGTTTTTCAACATGATTTAGAGCTTGTTTTTGGAAAAGTGTTTATTTCTGTATTTCAACATGATTTGGAGCTTGTTTTTGAAAAGTGCTTATTTCTGTTTTTCAACATGATTTAGAGCTTGTTTTTGGAAAAGTGTTTATTTCTGTATTTCAATGTTGCAACTTGCTGAAAACTGTCCACAGTGTTCCTATCATCCTGATTAAACAGTACTAAAAAAAAATTCACTTACAGAGTGCATCAAACATGATTTAGAGCTTGTTTATGGAAAAGTGTTTATTTCTGTATTTCAACATGATTTGGAGCTTGTTTTTGGAAAAGTGTTTATTTCTGTATTTCATTGTTGCAACTTGCTGAAAACTGTCCACAGTGTTCCTATCATCCTGATTAAACAGTACTGAAAAAAAATTCACTTACAGAGTGCATCAAACATGATTTAGAGCTTGTTTATGGAAAAGTGTTTATTTCTGTATTTCAACATGATTTGGAGCTTGTTTTTGAAAAGTGCTTATTTCTGTTTTTCAACATGATTTAGAGCTTGTTTTTGGAAAAGTGTTTATTTCTGTATTTCAATGTTGCAACTTGCTGAAAACTGTCCACAGTGTTCCTATCATCCTGATTAAACAGTACTGAAAAAAAATTCACTTACAGAGTGCATCAAACATGATTTAGAGCTTGTTTATGGAAAAGTGTTTATTTCTGTATTTCAACATGATTTGGAGCTTGTTTTTGAAAAGTGCTTATTTCTGTTTTTCAACATGATTTGGAGCTTGTTTTTGAAAAGTGCTTATTTCTGTTTTTCAACATGATTTAGAGCTTTTTTTTGGAAAAGTGTTTATTTCTGTATTTCAACATGATTTGGAGCTTGTTTTTGAAAAGTGCTTATTTCTGTTTTTCAACATGATTTAGAGCTTGTTTTTGGAAAAGTGTTTATTTCTGTATTTCAATGTTGCAACTTGCTGAAAACTGTCCACAGTGTTCCTATCATCCTGATTAAACAGTACTGGAAAAAAAATCACTTACAGAGTGCATCAAACATGATTTAGAGCTTGTTTATGGAAAGTGTTTATTTCTGTATTTCAACATGATTTGGAGCTTGTTTTTGGAAAAGTGCTTATTTCTGTATTTCAACATGATTTAGAGCTTGTTTTTGGAAAAGTGTTTATTTCTGTATTTCAATGTTGCAACTTGCTAAAACTGTCCACAGTGTTCCTATCATCCTGATTAAACAGTACTGGAAAAAAATTCACTTACAGAGTGCATCAAACATGATTTAGAGCTTGTTTATGGAAAGTGTTTATTTCTGTATTTCAACATGATTTGGAGCTTGTTTTTGGAAAAGTGCTTATTTCTGTTTTTCAACATGATATAGAGCTTGTTTTTGGAAAAGTGTTTATTTCTGTATTTCAATGTTGCAACTTGCTGAAAACTGTCCACAGTGTTCCTATCATTCTGATTAAACAGTACTGGAAAAAAATTCACTTACAGAGTGCATCAAACATGATTTAGAGCTTGTTTATGGAAAAGTGTTTATTTCTGTATTTCAACATGATTTGGAGCTTGTTTTTGAAAAGTGCTTATTTCTGTTTATCAACATGATTTGAAGCTTGTTTTTGAAAAGTGCTTATTTCTATTTTTCAACATGATTTAGAGCTTGTTTTTGGAAAAGTGTTTATTTCTGTATTTCAACATGATTTGGAGCTTGTTTTTGGAAAAGTGTTTATTTCTGTATTTCAACATGATTTGGAGCTTGTTTTTGGAAAAGTGTTTATTTCTGTATTTCAATGTTGCAACTTGCTGAAAACTGTCCACAGTATTCCTATCATCCTGATTAAACAGTACTGGAAAAAAATTCACTTACAGTGTGCATCAAACATGATTTAGAGCTTGTTTATGGAAAAGTGTTTATTTCTGTATTTCAACATGATTTGGAGCTTGTTTTTGAAAAGTGCTTATTTCTGTTTTTCAACATGATTTGAAGCTTGTTTTTGGAAAAGTGCTTATTTCTGTATTTCAACATGATTTAGAGCTTGTTTTTGGAAAAGTGTTTATTTCTGTATTTCAATGTTGCAACTTGCTGAAAACTGTCCACAGTGTTCCTATCATCCTGATTAAACAGTACTGAAAAAAAATTCACTTACAGAGTGCATCAAACATGATTTAGAGCTTGTTTATGGAAAAGTGTTTATTTCTGTATTTCAACATGATTTGGAGCTTGTTTTTGGAAAAGTGTTTATTTCTGTATTTCAACATGATTTGGAGCTTGTTTTTGGAAAAGTGTTTATTTCTGTATTTCAATGTTGCAACTTGCTGAAAACTGTCCACAGTGTTCCTATCATCCTGATTAAACAGTACTGGAAAAAAATTCACTTACAGAGTGCATCAAACATGATTTAGAGCTTGTTTATGGAGAAGTGTTTATTTCTGTATTTCAACATGATTTGGAGCTTGTTTTTGAAAAGTGCTTATTTCTGTTTATCAACATGATTTGAAGCTTGTTTTTGGAAAAGTGCTTATTTCTGTATTTCAACATGATTTAGAGCTTGTTTTTGGAAAAGTGTTTATTTCTGTATTTCAATGTTGCAACTTGCTAAAACTGTCCACAGTGTTCCTATCATCCTGATTAAACAGTACTGAAAAAAAATTCACTTACAGAGTGCATCAAACATGATTTAGAGCTTGTTTATGGAAAAGTGTTTATTTCTGTATTTCAACATGATTTGGAGCTTGTTTTTGAAAAGTGCTTATTTCTGTTTATCAACATGATTTGAAGCTTGTTTTAGAAAAGTGCTTATTTCTGTTTTTCAACATGATTTAGAGCTTGTTTTTGGAAAAGTGTTTATTTCTGTATTTCAACATGATTTGGAGCTTGTTTTTGAAAAGTGCTTATTTCTGTTTTTCAACATGATTTAGAGCTTGTTTTTGGAAAAGTGTTTATTTCTGTATTTCAATGTTGCAACTTGCTGAAAACTGTCCACAGTGTTCCTATCATCCTGATTAAACAGTACTAAAAAAAAATTCACTTACAGAGTGCATCAAACATGATTTAGAGCTTGTTTATGGAGAAGTGTTTATTTCTGTATTTCAACATGATTTGGAGCTTGTTTTTGGAAAAGTGTTTATTTCTGTATTTCAATGTTGCAACTTGCTGAAAACTGTCCACAGTGTTCCTATCATCCTGATTAAACAGTACTGAAAAAAAATTCACTTACAGAGTGCATCAAACATGATTTAGAGCTTGTTTATGGAAAAGTGTTTATTTCTGTATTTCAACATGATTTGGAGCTTGTTTTTGAAAAGTGCTTATTTCTGTATTTCAACATGATTTGACGCTTGTTTTTGAAAAGTGCTTATTTTTGTTTTTCAACATGATTTAGAGCTTGTTTTTGGAAAAGTGTTTATTTCTGTATTTCAACATGATTTGGAGCTTGTTTTTGGAAAAGTGTTTATTTCTGTATTTCAATGTTGCAACTTGCTGAAAACTGTCCACAGTGTTCCTATCATCCTGATTAAACAGTACTGAAAAAAAAATTACTTACAGAGTGCATCAAACATGATTTAGAGCTTGTTTATGGAAAAGTGTTTATTTCTGTATTTCAACATGATTTGGAGCTTGTTTTTGGAAAAGTGTTTATTTCTGTATTTCTTGTTTTTGGAAAAGTGTTTATTTCTGTATTTCAATGTTGCAACTTGCTGAAAACTGTCCACAGTGTTCCTATCATCCTGATTAAACAGTACTGAAAAAAAATTCACTTACAGAGTGCATCAAACATGATTTAGAGCTTGTTTATGGAAAAGTGTTTATTTCTGTATTTCAACATGATTTGGAGCTTGTTTTTGGAAAAGTGCTTATTTCTGTATTTCAACATGATTTAGAGCTTGTTTTTGGAAAAGTGATTATTTCTGTATTTCAATGTTGCAACTTGCTGAAAACTGTCCACAGTGTTCCTATCATCCTGATTAAACAGTACTGAAAAAAAATTCACTTACAGAGTGCATCAAACATGATTTAGAGCTTGTTTATGGAAAAGTGTTTATTTCTGTATTTCAACATGATTTGGAGCTTGTTTTTGGAAAAGTGTTTATTTCTGTATTTCAATGTTGCAACTTGCTGAAAACTGTCCACAGTATTCCTATCATCCTGATTAAACAGTACTGGAAAAAAATTCACTTACAGAGTGCATCAAACATGATTTAGAGCTTGTTTATGGAAAAGTGTTTATTTCTGTATTTCAACATGATTTGGAGCTTGTTTTTGAAAAGTGCTTATTTCTGTATTTCAACATGATTTGACGCTTGTTTTTGAAAAGTGCTTATTTCTGTTTTTCAACATGATTTAGAGCTTGTTTTTGGAAAAGTGTTTATTTCTGTATTTCAACATGATTTGGAGCTTGTTTTTGGAAAAGTGTTTATTTCTGTATTTCAATGTTGCAACTTGCTGAAAACTGTCCACAGTGTTCCTATCATCCTGATTAAACAGTACTGAAAAAAAAATCACTTACAGAGTGCATCAAACATGATTTAGAGCTTGTTTATGGAAAAGTGTTTATTTCTGTATTTCAACATGATTTGGAGCTTGTTTTTGGAAAAGTGTTTATTTCTGTATTTCAATGTTGAAACTTGCTGAAAACTGTCCACAGTGTTCCTATCATCCTGATTAAACAGTACTGAAAAAAAATTCACTTACAGAGTGCATCAAACATGATTTAGAGCTTGTTTATGGAAAGTGTTTATTTCTGTATTTCAACATGATTTGGAGCTTGTTTTTGGAAAAGTGCTTATTTCTGTATTTCAACATGATTTAGAGCTTGTTTTTGGAAAAGTGATTATTTCTGTATTTCAATGTTGCAACTTGCTAAAACTGTCCACAGTGTTCCTATCATCCTGATTAAACAGTACTGAAAAAAAATTCACTTACAGAGTGCATCAAACATGATTTAGAGCTTGTTTATGGAAAAGTGTTTATTTCTGTATTTCAACATGATTTGGAGCTTGTTTTTGAAAAGTGCTTATTTCTGTTTATCAACATGATTTGAAGCTTGTTTTTGAAAAGTGCTTATTTCTGTTTTTCAACATGATTTAGAGCTTGTTTTTGGAAAAGTGTTTATTTCTGTATTTCAACATGATTTGGAGCTTGTTTTTGGAAAAGTGCTTATTTCTGTTTTTCAACATGATTTAGAGATTGTTTTTGGAAAAGTGTTTATTTCTGTATTTCAATGTTGCAACTTGCTGAAAACTGTCCACAGTGTTCCTATCATCCTGATTAAACAGTACTGGAAAAAAATTCACTTACAGAGTGCATCAAACATGATTTAGAGCTTGTTTATGGAAAAGTGTTTATTTCTGTATTTCAACATGATTTGGAGCTTGTTTTTGGAAAAGTGCTTATTTCTGTTTTTCAACATGATTTAGAGCTTGTTTTTGGAAAAGTGTTTATTTCTGTATTTCAATGTTGCAACTTGCTGAAAACTGTCCACAGTGTTCCTATCATCCTGATTAAACAGTACTGGAAAAAAATTCACTTACAGAGTGCATCAAACATGATTTAGAGCTTGTTTATGGAGAAGTGTTTATTTCTGTATTTCAACATGATTTGGAGCTTGTTTTTGGAAAAGTGCTTATTTCTGTATTTCAACATGATTTAGAGCTTGTTTTTGGAAAAGTGTTTATTTCTGTATTTCAATGTTGCAACTTGCTGAAAACTGTCCACAGTGTTCCTATCATCCTGATTAAACAGTACTGAAAACAAATTCACTTACAGAGTGCATCAAACATGATTTAGAGCTTGTTTATGGAAAAGTGTTTATTTCTGTATTTCAACATGATTTGGAGCTTGTTTTTGAAAAGTGCTTATTTCTGTATTTCAACATGATTTGAAGCTTGTTTTAGAAAAGTGCTTATTTCTGTTTTTCAACATGATTTAGAGCTTGTTTTTGGAAAAGTGTTTATTTCTGTATTTCAACATGATTTGGAGCTTGTTTTTGGAAAAGTGCTTATTTCTGTTTTTCAACATGATTTAGAGCTTGTTTTTGGAAAAGTGTTTATTTCTGTATTTCAATGTTGCAACTTGCTGAAAACTGTCCACAGTGTTCCTATCATCCTGATTAAACAGTACTAAAAAAAAATTCACTTACAGAGTGCATCAAACATGATTTAGAGCTTGTTTATGGAAAAGTGTTTATTTCTGTATTTCAACATGATTTGGAGCTTGTTTTTGGAAAAGTGTTTATTTCTGTATTTCAATGTTGCAACTTGCTGAAAACTGTCCACAGTGTTCCTATCATCCTGATTAAACAGTACTGGAAAAAAATTCACTTACAGAGTGCATCAAACATGATTTAGAGCTTGTTTATGGAAAAGTGTTTATTTCTGTATTTCAACATGATTTGGAGCTTGTTTTTGAAAAGTGCTTATTTCTGTTTTTCAACATGATTTAGAGCTTGTTTTTGGAAAAGTGTTTATTTCTGTATTTCAATGTTGCAACTTGCTGAAAACTGTCCACAGTGTTCCTATCATCCTGATTAAACAGTACTGGAAAAAAATTCACTTACAGAGTGCATCAAACATGATTTAGAGCTTGTTTATGGAAAAGTGTTTATTTCTGTATTTCAACATGATTTGGAGCTTGTTTTTGAAAAGTGCTTATTTCTGTATTTCATCATGATTTGACGCTTGTTTTTGAAAAGTGCTTATTTCTGTTTTTCAACATGATTTAGAGCTTGTTTTTGGAAAAGTGTTTATTTCTGTATTTCAACATGATTTGGAGCTTGTTTTTGGAAAAGTGTTTATTTCTGTATTTCAATGTTGCAACTTGCTGAAAACTGTCCACAGTGTTCCTATCATCCTGATTAAACAGTACTGAAAAAAAATTCACTTACAGAGTGCATCAAACATGATTTAGAGCTTGTTTATGGAAAAGTGTTTATTTCTGTATTTCAACATGATTTGGAGCTTGTTTTTGGAAAAGTGCTTATTTCTGTTTTTCAACATGATTTAGAGCTTGTTTTTGGAAAAGTGTTTATTTCTGTATTTCAATGTTGCAACTTGCTGAAAACTGTCCACAGTGTTCCTATCATCCTGATTAAACAGTACTGGAAAAAAATTCACTTACAGAGTGCATCAAACATGATTTAGAGCTTGTTTATGGAAAAGTGTTTATTTCTGTATTTCAACATGATTTGGAGCTTGTTTTTGAAAAGCTTGTTTTTGAAAAGTGCTTATTTCTATTTTTCAACATGATTTAGAGCTTGTTTTTGGAAAAGTGTTTATTTCTGTATTTCAACATGATTTGGAGCTTGTTTTTGGAAAAGTGCTTATTTCTGTTTTTCAACATGATTTAGAGCTTGTTTTTGGAAAAGTGTTTATTTCTGTATTTCAATGTTGAAACTTGCTGAAAACTGTCCACAGTGTTCCTATCATCCTGATTAAACAGTACTAAAAAAAAATTCACTTACAGTGTGCATCAAACATGATTTAGAGCTTGTTTATGGAGAAGTGTTTATTTCTGTATTTCAACATGATTTGGAGCTTGTTTTTGAAAAGTGCTTATTTCTGTTTATCAACATGATTTGAAGCTTGTTTTTGAAAAGTGCTTATTTCTGTTTTTCAACATGATTTAGAGCTTGTTTTTGGAAGTGTTTATTTCTGTATTTCAATGTTGCAACTTGCTGAAAACTGTCCACAGTGTTCCTATCATCCTGATTAAACAGTACTGAAAAAAAATTCACTTACAGAGTGCATCAAACATGATTTAGAGCTTGTTTATGGAAAAGTGTTTATTTCTGTATTTCAACATGATTTGGAGCTTGTTTTTGGAAAAGTGTTTATTTCTGTATTTCAATGTTGCAACTTGCTGAAAACTGTCCACAGTATTCCTATCATCCTGATTAAACAGTACTGGAAAAAAATTCACTTACAGTGTGCATCAAACATGATTTAGAGCTTGTTTATGGAGAAGTGTTTATTTCTGTATTTCAACATGATTTGGAGCTTGTTTTTGAAAAGTGCTTATTTCTGTTTATCAACATGATTTGAAGCTTGTTTTTGAAAAGTGCTTATTTCTGTTTTTCAACATGATTTAGAGCTTGTTTTTGGAAAAGTGTTTATTTCTGTATTTCAATGTTGCAACTTGCTGAAAACTGTCCACAGTGTTCCTATCATCCTGATTAAACAGTACTGAAAAAAAATTCACTTACAGAGTGCATCAAACATGATTTAGAGCTTGTTTATGGAAAAGTGTTTATTTCTGTATTTCAGCATGATTTGGAGCTTGTTTTTGGAAAAGTGTTTATTTCTGTATTTCAATGTTGAAACTTGCTGAAAACTGTCCACAGTGTTCCTATCATCCTGATTAAACAGTACTGAAAAAAAATTCACTTACAGAGTGCATCAAACATGATTTAGAGCTTGTTTATGGAAAGTGTTTATTTCTGTATTTCAACATGATTTGGAGCTTGTTTTTGGAAAAGTGCTTATTTCTGTATTTCAACATGATTTAGAGCTTGTTTTTGGAAAAGTGATTATTTCTGTATTTCAATGTTGCAACTTGCTAAAACTGTCCACAGTGTTCCTATCATCCTGATTAAACAGTACTGAAAAAAAATTCACTTACAGAGTGCATCAAACATGATTTAGAGCTTGTTTATGGAAAAGTGTTTATTTCTGTATTTCAACATGATTTGGAGCTTGTTTTTGAAAAGTGCTTATTTCTGTTTATCAACATGATTTGAAGCTTGTTTTTGAAAAGTGCTTATTTCTGTTTTTCAACATGATTTAGAGCTTGTTTTTGGAAAAGTGTTTATTTCTGTATTTCAACATGATTTGGAGCTTGTTTTTGGAAAAGTGCTTATTTCTGTTTTTCAACATGATTTAGAGATTGTTTTTGGAAAAGTGTTTATTTCTGTATTTCAATGTTGCAACTTGCTGAAAACTGTCCACAGTGTTCCTATCATCCTGATTAAACAGTACTGGGAAAAAATTCACTTACAGAGTGCATCAAACATGATTTAGAGCTTGTTTATGGAAAAGTGTTTATTTCTGTATTTCAACATGATTTGGAGCTTGTTTTTGGAAAAGTGTTTATTTCTGTTTTTCAACATGATTTGGAGCTTGTTTTTGGAAAAGTGTTTATTTCTGTATTTCAATGTTGCAACTTGCTGAAAACTGTCCACAGTGTTCCTATCATCCTGATTAAACAGTACTGAAAAAAATTCACTTACAGAGTGCATCAAACATGATTTAGAGCTTGTTTATGGAGAAGTGTTTATTTCTGTATTTCAACATGATTTGGAGCTTGTTTTTGAAAAGTGCTTATTTCTGTATTTCAACATGATTTGGAGCTTGTTTTTGGAAAAGTGCTTATTTCTGTATTTCAACATGATTTAGAGCTTGTTTTTGGAAAAGTGTTTATTTCTGTATTTCAATGTTGCCACTTGCTGAAAACTGTCCACAGTGTTCCTATCATCCTGATTAAACAGTACTGAAAAAAAATTCACTTACAGAGTGCATCAAACATGATTTAGAGCTTGTTTATGGAAAAGTGTTTATTTCTGTATTTCAACATGATTTGAAGCTTGTTTTTGAAAAGTGCTTATTTCTGTATTTCAACATGATTTGAAGCTTGTTTTAGAAAAGTGCTTATTTCTGTTTTTCAACATGATTTAGAGCTTGTTTATGGAAAAGTGTTTATTTCTGTATTTCAACATGATTTGGAGCTTGTTTTTGGAAAATTGCTTATTTCTGTTTTTCAACATGATTTAGAGCTTGTTTTTGGAAAAGTGTTTATTTCTGTATTTCAATGTTGCAACTTGCTGAAAACTGTCCACAGTGTTCCTATCATCCTGATTAAACAGTACTAAAAAAAAATTCACTTACAGAGTGCATCAAACATGATTTAGAGCTTGTTTATGGAAAAGTGTTTATTTCTGTATTTCAACATGATTTGGAGCTTGTTTTTGGAAAAGTGTTTATTTCTGTATTTCAATGTTGCAACTTGCTGAAAACTGTCCACAGTGTTCCTATCATCCTGATTAAACAGTACTGGAAAAAAATTCACTTACAGAGTGCATCAAACATGATTTAGAGCTTGTTTATGGAAAAGTGTTTATTTCTGTATTTCAACATGATTTGGAGCTTGTTTTTGAAAAGTGCTTATTTCTGTTTTTCAACATGATTTAGAGCTTGTTTTTGGAAAAGTGTTTATTTCTGTATTTCAATGTTGCAACTTGCTGAAAACTGTCCACAGTGTTCCTATCATCCTGATTAAACAGTACTGGAAAAAAATTCACTTACAGAGTGCATCAAACATGATTTAGAGCTTGTTTATGGAAAAGTGTTTATTTCTGTATTTCAACATGATTTGGAGCTTGTTTTTGGAAAAGTGCTTATTTCTGTTTTTCAACATGATATAGAGCTTGTTTTTGGAAGTGTTTATTTCTGTATTTCAATGTTGCAACTTGCTGAAAACTGTCCACAGTGTTCCTATCATCCTGATTAAACAGTACTGAAAAAAAATTCACTTACAGAGTGCATCAAACATGATTTAGAGCTTGTTTATGGAAAAGTGTTTATTTCTGTATTTCAACATGATTTGGAGCTTGTTTTTGGAAAAGTGTTTATTTCTGTATTTCAATGTTGCAACTTGCTGAAAACTGTCCACAGTATTCCTATCATCCTGATTAAACAGTACTGGAAAAAAATTCACTTACAGAGTGCATCAAACATGATTTAGAGCTTGTTTATGGAAAAGTGTTTATTTCTGTATTTCAACATGATTTGGAGCTTGTTTTTGAAAAGTGCTTATTTCTGTATTTCAACATGATTTGAAGCTTGTTTTTGAAAAGTGCTTATTTCTGTTTTTCAACATGATTTAGAGCTTGTTTTTGGAAAAGTGTTTATTTCTGTATTTCAATGTTGCAACTTGCTGAAAACTGTCCACAGTGTTCCTATCATCCTGATTAAACAGTACTGAAAAAAAATTCACTTACAGAGTGTATCAAACATGATTTAGAGCTTGTTTATGGAAAAGTGTTTATTTCTGTATTTCAATGTTGCAACTTGCTGAAAACTGTCCACAGTGTTCCTATCATCCTGATTAAACAGTACTGAAAAAAAATTCACTTACAGAGTGCATCAAACATGATTTAGAGCTTGTTTATGGAAAAGTGTTTATTTCTGTATTTCAACATGATTTGGAGCTTGTTTTTGGAAAAGTGCTTATTTCTGTATTTCAACATGATTTAGAGCTTGTTTTTGGAAAAGTGATTATTTCTGTATTTCAATGTTGCAACTTGCTGAAAACTGTCCACAGTGTTCCTATCATCCTGATTAAACAGTACTGAAAAAAAATTCACTTACAGAGTGCATCAAACATGATTTAGAGCTTGTTTATGGAAAAGTGTTTATTTCTGTATTTCAACATGATTTGGAGCTTGTTTTTGAAAAGTGCTTATTTCTGTTTTTCAACATGATTTGAAGCTTGTTTTTGAAAAGTGCTTATTTCTGTTTTTCAACATGATTTAGAGCTTGTTTTTGGAAAAGTGTTTATTTCTGTATTTCAACATGATTTGGAGCTTGTTTTTGAAAAGTGCTTATTTCTGTTTTTCAACATGATTTAGAGATTGTTTTTGGAAAAGTGTTTATTTCTGTATTTCAATGTTGCAACTTGCTGAAAACTGTCCACAGTGTTCCTATCATCCTGATTAAACAGTACTGGAAAAAAATTCACTTACAGAGTGCATCAAACATGATTTAGAGCTTGTTTATGGAAAAGTGTTTATTTCTGTATTTCAACATGATTTGGAGCTTGTTTTTGGAAAAGTGCTTATTTCTGTTTTTCAACATGATTTAGAGCTTGTTTTTGGAAAAGTGTTTATTTCTGTATTTCAATGTTGCAACTTGCTGAAAACTGTCCACAGTGTTCCTATCATCCTGATTAAACAGTACTGGAAAAAAATTCACTTACAGTGTGCATCAAACATGATTTAGAGCTTGTTTATGGAGAAGTGTTTATTTCTGTATTTCAACATGATTTGGAGCTTGTTTTTGGAAAAGTGCTTATTTCTGTTTTTCAACATGATTTGGAGCTTGTTTTTGGAAAAGTGCTTATTTCTGTATTTCAACATGATTTAGAGCTTGTTTTTGGAAAAGTGTTTATTTCTGTATTTCAATGTTGCAACTTGCTAAAACTGTCCACAGTGTTCCTATCATCCTGATTAAACAGTACTGAAAAAAAATTCACTTACAGAGTGCATCAAACATGATTTAGAGCTTGTTTATGGAAAAGTGTTTATTTCTGTATTTCAACATGATTTGGAGCTTGTTTTTGAAAAGTGCTTATTTCTGTATTTCAACATGATTTGGAGCTTGTTTTAGAAAAGTGCTTATTTCTGTATTTCAACATGATTTAGAGCTTGTTTATGGAAAAGTGTTTATTTCTGTATTTCAACATGATTTGGAGCTTGTTTTTGGAAAATTGCTTATTTCTGTTTTTCAACATGATTTAGAGCTTGTTTTTGGAAAAGTGTTTATTTCTGTATTTCAATGTTGCAACTTGCTGAAAACTGTCCACAGTGTTCCTATCATCCTGATTAAACAGTACTGGAAAAAAATTCACTTACAGAGTGCATCAAACATGATTTAGAGCTTGTTTATGGAAAAGTGTTTATTTCTGTATTTCAACATGATTTGGAGCTTGTTTTTGAAAAGTGCTTATTTCAGTTTTTCAACATGATTTAGAGCTTGTTTTTGGAAAAGTGTTTATTTCTGTATTTCAATGTTGCAACTTGCTGAAAACTGTCCACAGTGTTCCTATCATCCTGATTAAACAGTACTGGAAAAAAATTCACTTACAGAGTGCATCAAACATGATTTAGAGCTTGTTTATGGAAAAGTGTTTATTTCTGTATTTCAACATGATTTGGAGCTTGTTTTTGAAAAGTGCTTATTTCTGTTTTTCAACATGATTTAGAGCTTGTTTTTGGAAAAGTGTTTATTTCTGTATTTCAATGTTGCAACTTGCTGAAAACTGTCCACAGTGTTCCTATCATAATGATTAAACAGTACTGGAAAAAAATTCACTTACAGTGTGCATCAAACATGATTTAGAGCTTGTTTATGGAGAAGTGTTTATTTCTGTATTTCAACATGATTTGGAGCTTGTTTTTGGAAAAGTGCTTATTTCTGTTTTTCAACATGATTTGGAGCTTGTTTTTGGAAAAGTGCTTATTTCTGTATTTCAACATGATTTAGAGCTTGTTTTTGGAAAAGTGTTTATTTCTGTATTTCAATGTTGCAACTTGCTAAAACTGTCCACAGTGTTCCTATCATCCTGATTAAACAGTACTGAAAAAAAATTCACTTACAGAGTGCATCAAACATGATTTAGAGCTTGTTTATGGAAAAGTGTTTATTTCTGTATTTCAACATGATTTGGAGCTTGTTTTTGAAAAGTGCTTATTTCTGTTTATCAACATGATTTGAAGCTTGTTTTTGAAAAGTGCATATTTCTGTTTTTCAACATGATTTAGAGCTTGTTTTTGGAAAAGTGTTTATTTCTGTATTTCAACATGATTTGGAGCTTGTTTTTGAAAAGTGCTTATTTCTGTTTTTCAACATGATTTAGAGCTTGTTTTTGGAAAAGTGTTTATTTCTGTATTTCAATGTTGCAACTTGCTGAAAACTGTCCACAGTGTTCCTATCATCCTGATTAAACAGTACTAAAAAAAAATTCACTTACAGAGTGCATCAAACATGATTTAGAGCTTGTTTATGGAGAAGTGTTTATTTCTGTATTTCAACATGATTTGGAGCTTGTTTTTGGAAAAGTGTTTATTTCTGTATTTCAATGTTGCAACTTGCTGAAAACTGTCCACAGTATTCCTATCATCCTGATTAAACAGTACTGGAAAAAAATTCACTTACAGTGTGCATCAAACATGATTTAGAGCTTGTTTATGGAGAAGTGTTTATTTCTGTATTTCAACATGATTTGGAGCTTGTTTTTGGAAAAGTGCTTATTTCTGTTTTTCAACATGATTTAGAGATTGTTTTTGGAAAAGTGTTTATTTCTGTATTTCAATGTTGCAACTTGCTGAAAACTGTCCACAGTGTTCCTATCATCCTGATTAAACAGTACTGGAAAAAAATTCACTTACAGAGTGCATCAAACATGATTTAGAGCTTGTTTATGGAAAAGTGTTTATTTCTGTATTTCAACATGATTTGGAGCTTGTTTTTGGAAAAGTGCTTATTTCTGTTTTTCAACATGATTTAGAGCTTGTTTTTGGAAAAGTGTTTATTTCTGTATTTCAATGTTGCAACTTGCTGAAAACTGTCCACAGTATTCCTATCATCCTGATTAAACAGTACTGAAAAAAAATTCACTTACAGAGTGCATCAAACATGATTTAGAGCTTGTTTATGGAAAAGTGTTTATTTCTGTATTTCAACATGATTTGGAGCTTGTTTTTGAAAAGTGCTTATTTCTGTTTTTCAACATGATTTGAAGCTTGTTTTTGAAAAGTGCTTATTTCTGTTTTTCAACATGATTTAGAGCTTGTTTTTGGAAAAGTGTTTATTTCTGTATTTCAACATGATTTGGAGCTTGTTTTTGAAAAGTGCTTATTTCTGTTTTTCAACATGATTTAGAGCTTGTTTTTGGAAAAGTGTTTATTTCTGTATTTCAATGTTGCAACTTGCTGAAAACTGTCCACAGTGTTCCTATCATCCTGATTAAACAGTACTGGAAAAAAAATCACTTACAGAGTGCATCAAACATGATTTAGAGCATGTTTATGGAAAAGTGTTTATTTCTGTATTTCAATGTTGCAACTTGCTGAAAACTGTCCACAGTGTTCCTATCATCCTGATTAAACAGTACTGGAAAAAAATTCACTTACAGAGTGCATCAAACATGATTTAGAGCTTGTTTATGGAAAAGTGTTTATTTCTGTATTTCAACATGATTTGGAGCTTGTTTTTGAAAAGTGCTTATTTCTGTTTTTCAACATGATTTAGAGCTTGTTTTTGGAAAAGTGTTTATTTCTGTATTTCAATGTTGCAACTTGCTGAAAACTGTCCACAGTGTTCCTATCATCCTGATTAAACAGTACTGGAAAAAAATTCACTTACAGAGTGCATCAAACATGATTTAGAGCTTGTTTATGGAAAAGTGTTTATTTCTGTATTTCAACATGATTTGCTTATTTCTGTCTTTCAACATGATTTGAAGCTTGTTTTTGAAAAGTGCTTATTTCTATTTTTCAACATGATTTAGAGCTTGTTTTTGGAAAAGTGTTTATTTCTGTATTTCAACATGATTTGGAGCTTGTTTTTGGAAAAGTGCTTATTTCTGTTTTTCAACATGATTTAGAGCTTGTTTTTGGAAAAGTGTTTATTTCTGTATTTCAATGGTGAAACTTGCTGAAAACTGTCCACAGTGTTCCTATCATCCTGATTAAACAGTACTAAAAAAAAATTCACTTACAGTGTGCATCAAACATGATTTAGAGCTTGTTTATGGAGAAGTGTTTATTTCTGTATTTCAACATGATTTGGAGCTTGTTTTTGAAAAGTGCTTATTTCTGTTTATCAACATGATTTGAAGCTTGTTTTTGAAAAGTGCTTATTTCTGTTTTTCAACATGATTTAGAGCTTGTTTTTGGAAGTGTTTATTTCTGTATTTCAATGTTGCAACTTGCTGAAAACTGTCCACAGTGTTCCTATCATCCTGATTAAACAGTACTGAAAAAAAATTCACTTACAGAGTGCATCAAACATGATTTAGAGCTTGTTTATGGAAAAGTGTTTATTTCTGTATTTCAACATGATTTGGAGCTTGTTTTTGGAAAAGTGTTTATTTCTGTATTTCAATGTTGCAACTTGCTGAAAACTGTCCACAGTATTCCTATCATCCTGATTAAACAGTACTGGAAAAAAATTCACTTACAGTGTGCATCAAACATGATTTAGAGCTTGTTTATGGAGAAGTGTTTATTTCTGTATTTCAACATGATTTGGAGCTTGTTTTTGAAAAGTGCTTATTTCTGTTTATCAACATGATTTGAAGCTTGTTTTTGAAAAGTGCTTATTTCTGTTTTTCAACATGATTTAGAGCTTGTTTTTGGAAAAGTGTTTATTTCTGTATTTCAATGTTGCAACTTGCTGAAAACTGTCCACAGTGTTCCTATCATCCTGATTAAACAGTACTGAAAAAAAATTCACTTACAGAGTGCATCAAACATGATTTAGAGCTTGTTTATGGAAAAGTGTTTATTTCTGTATTTCAACACGATTTGGAGCTTGTTTTTGAAAATGATTATTTCTGTATTTCAACATGATTTAGAGCTTGTTTTTGGAAAAGTGTTTATTTCTGTATTTCAATGTTGCAACTTGCTGAAAACTGTCCACAGTGTTCCTATCATCCTGATTAAACAGTACTGAAAAAAAATTCACTTACAGAGTGCATCAAACATGATTTAGAGCTTGTTTATGGAAAAGTGTTTATTTCTGTATTTCAACATGATTTGGAGCTTGTTTTTGAAAAGTGCTTATTTCTGTTTATCAACATGATTTGAAGCTTGTTTTTGAAAAGTGCTTATTTCTGTTTTTCAACATGATTTAGAGCTTGTTTTTGGAAAAGTGTTTATTTCTGTATTTCAACATGATTTGGAGCTTGTTTTTGAAAAGTGCTTATTTCTGTTTTTCAACATGATTTAGAGCTTGTTTTTGGAAAAGTGTTTATTTCTGTATTTCAATGTTGCAACTTGCTGAAAACTGTCCACAGTGTTCCTATCATCCTGATTAAACAGTACTGGAAAAAAATTCACTTACAGAGTGCATCAAACATGATTTAGAGCTTGTTTATGGAAAAGTGTTTATTTCTGTATTTCAATGTTGCAACTTGCTGAAAACTGTCCACAGTGTTCCTATCATCCTGATTAAACAGTACTGGAAAAAAATTCACTTACAGAGTGCATCAAACATGATTTAGAGCTTGTTTATGGAAAAGTGTTTATTTCTGTATTTCAACATGATTTGGAGCTTGTTTTTGAAAAGTGCTTATTTCTGTTTTTCAACATGATTTGGAGCTTGTTTTTGAAAAGTGCTTATTTCTGTATTTCAACATGATTTAGAGCTTGTTTTTGGAAAAGTGTTTATTTCTGTATTTCAATGTTGCAACTTGCTAAAACTGTCCACAGTGTTCCTATCATCCTGATTAAACAGTACTGAAAAAAAATTCACTTACAGAGTGCATCAAACATGATTTAGAGCTTGTTTATGGAAAAGTGTTTATTTCTGTATTTCAACATGATTTGGAGCTTGTTTTTGAAAAGTGAAGCTTATTTGTTTTGGAAAAGTGTTTATTTCTGTATTTCAACATGATTTGGAGCTTGTTTTTGAAAAGTGCTTATTTCTGTATTTCAACATGATTTGAAGCTTGTTTTTGAAAAGTGCTTATTTCTGTTTTTCAACATGATTTAGAGTTTGTTTTTGGAAAAGTGTTTATTTCTGTATTTCAATGTTGCAACTTGCTGAAAACTGTCCACAGTGTTCCTATCATCCTGATTAAACAGTACTAAAAAAAAAATCACTTACAGAGTGCATCAAACATGATTTAGAGCTTGTTTATGGAAAAGTGTTTATTTCTGTATTTCAACATGATTTGGAGCTTGTTTTTGGAAAAGTGTTTATTTCTGTATTTCAATGTTGCAACTTGCTGAAAACTGTCCACAGTGTTCCTATCATCCTGATTAAACAGTACTGGAAAAAAATTCACTTACAGAGTGCATCAAACATGATTTAGAGCTTGTTTATGGAAAAGTGTTTATTTCTGTATTTCAACATGATTTGGAGCTTGTTTTTGAAAAGTGCTTATTTCTGTTTTTCAACATGATTTAGAGATTGTTTTTGGAAAAGTGTTTATTTCTGTATTTCAATGTTGCAACTTGCTGAAAACTGTCCACAGTGTTCCTATCATCCTGATTAAACAGTACTGGAAAAAAATTCACTTACAGAGTGCATCAAACATGATTTAGAGCTTGTTTATGGAAAAGTGTTTATTTCTGTATTTCAACATGATTTGGAGCTTGTTTTTGGAAAAGTGCTTATTTCTGTTTTTCAACATGATATAGAGCTTGTTTTTGGAAAAGTGTTTATTTCTGTATTTCAATGTTGCAACTTGCTGAAAACTGTCCACAGTGTTCCTATCATCCTGATTAAACAGTACTAAAAATAATTTCACTTACAGTGTGCATCAAACATGATTTAGAGCTTGTTTATGGAGAAGTGTTTATTTCTGTTTATCAACATGATTTGAAGCTTGTTTTTGAAAAGTGCTTATTTCTGTTTTTCAACATGATTTAGAGCTTGTTTTTGGGAAGTGTTTATTTCTGTATTTCAATGTTGCAACTTGCTGAAAACTGTCCACAGTGTTCCTATCATCCTGATTAAACAGTACTGAAAAAAAATTCACTTACAGAGTGCATCAAACATGATTTAGAGCTTGTTTATGGAAAAGTGTTTATTTCTGTATTTCAACATGATTTGGAGCTTGTTTTTGGAAAAGTGTTTATTTCTGTATTTCAATGTTGCAACTTGCTGAAAACTGTCCACAGTATTCCTATCATCCTGATTAAACAGTACTGGAAAAAAATTCACTTACAGAGTGCATCAAACATGATTTAGAGCTTGTTTATGGAAAAGTGTTTATTTCTGTATTTCAACATGATTTGGAGCTTGTTTTTGAAAAGTGCTTATTTCTGTATTTCAACATGATTTGAAGCTTGTTTTTGAAAAGTGCTTATTTCTATTTTTCAACATGATTTAGAGCTTGTTTTTGGAAAAGTGTTTATTTCTGTATTTCAACATGATTTGGAGCTTGTTTTTGGAAAAGTGCTTATTTCTGTTTTTCAACATGATTTAGAGCTTGTTTTTGGAAAAGTGTTTATTTCTGTATTTCAATGGTGAAACTTGCTGAAAACTGTCCACAGTGTTCCTATCATCCTGATTAAACAGTACTAAAAAAAAATTCACTTACAGAGTGCATCAAACATGATTTAGAGCTTGTTTATGGAAAAGTGTTTATTTCTGTATTTCAACATGATTTGGAGCTTGTTTTTGAAAAGTGCTTATTTCTGTTTATCAACATGATTTGAAGCTTGTTTTTGAAAAGTGCTTATTTCTGTATTTCAACATGATTTAGAGCTTGTTTATGGAAGTGTTTATTTCTGTATTTCAATGTTGCAACTTGCTGAAAACTGTCCACAGTGTTCCTATCATCCTGATTAAACAGTACTGAAAAAAAATTCACTTACAGAGTGCATCAAACATGATTTAGAGCTTGTTTATGGAAAAGTGTTTATTTCTGTATTTCAACATGATTTGGAGCTTGTTTTTGGAAAAGTGTTTATTTCTGTATTTCAATGTTGCAACTTGCTGAAAACTGTCCACAGTGTTCCTATCATCCTGATTAAACAGTACTGAAAAAAAATTCACTTACAGTGTGCATCAAACATGATTTAGAGCTTGTTTATGGAGAAGTGTTTATTTCTGTATTTCAACATGATTTGGAGCTTGTTTTTGAAAAGTGCTTATTTCTGTATTTCAACATGATTTGGAGCTTGTTTTTGAAAAGTGCTTATTTCTGTTTTTCAACATGATTTAGAGCTTGTTTTTGGAAAAGTGTTTATTTCTGTATTTCAATGTTGCAACTTGCTGAAAACTGTCCACAGTGTTCCTATCATCCTGATTAAACAGTACTGAAAAAAAATTCACTTACAGAGTGCATCAAACATGATTTAGAGCTTGTTTATGGAAAAGTGTTTATTTCTGTATTTCAGCATGATTTGGAGCTTGTTTTTGGAAAAGTGTTTATTTCTGTATTTCAATGTTGAAACTTGCTGAAAACTGTCCACAGTGTTCCTATCATCCTGATTAAACAGTACTGAAAAAAAATTCACTTACAGAGTGCATCAAACATGATTTAGAGCTTGTTTATGGAAAGTGTTTATTTCTGTATTTCAACATGATTTGGAGCTTGTTTTTGGAAAAGTGCTTATTTCTGTATTTCAACATGATTTAGAGCTTGTTTTTGGAAAAGTGATTATTTCTGTATTTCAATGTTGCAACTTGCTAAAACTGTCCACAGTGTTCCTATCATCCTGATTAAACAGTACTGAAAAAAAATTCACTTACAGAGTGCATCAAACATGATTTAGAGCTTGTTTATGGAAAAGTGTTTATTTCTGTATTTCAACATGATTTGGAGCTTGTTTTTGAAAAGTGCTTATTTCTGTTTATCAACATGATTTGAAGCTTGTTTTTGAAAAGTGCTTATTTCTGTTTTTCAACATGATTTAGAGCTTGTTTTTGGAAAAGTGTTTATTTCTGTATTTCAACATGATTTGGAGCTTGTTTTTGGAAAAGTGCTTATTTCTGTTTTTCAACATGATTTAGAGATTGTTTTTGGAAAAGTGTTTATTTCTGTATTTCAATGTTGCAACTTGCTGAAAACTGTCCACAGTGTTCCTATCATCCTGATTAAACAGTACTGGAAAAAAATTCACTTACAGAGTGCATCAAACATGATTTAGAGCTTGTTTATGGAAAAGTGTTTATTTCTGTATTTCAACATGATTTGGAGCTTGTTTTTGGAAAAGTGCTTATTTCTGTTTTTCAACATGATATAGAGCTTGTTTTTGGAAAAGTGTTTATTTCTGTATTTCAATGTTGCAACTTGCTGAAAACTGTCCACAGTGTTCCTATCATCCTGATTAAACAGTACTGGAAAAAAAATTCACTTACAGAGTGCATCAAACATGATTTAGAGCTTGTTTATGGACAAGTGTTTATTTCTGTATTTCAACATGATTTGGAGCTTGTTTTTGAAAAGTGCTTATTTCTGTATTTCAACATGATTTGGAGCTTGTTTTTGGAAAAGTGCTTATTTCTGTATTTCAACATGATTTAGAGCTTGTTTTTGGAAAAGTGTTTATTTCTGTATTTCAATGTTGCAACTTGCTGAAAACTGTCCACAGTGTTCCTATCATCCTGATTAAACAGTACTGAAAAAAAATTCACTTACAGAGTGCATCAAACATGATTTAGAGCTTGTTTATGGAAAAGTGTTTATTTCTGTATTTCAACATGATTTGGAGCTTGTTTTTGAAAAGTGCTTATTTCTGTATTTCAACATGATTTGGAGCTTGTTTTAGAAAAGTGCTTATTTCTGTATTTCAACATGATTTGGAGCTTGTTTTTGAAAAGTGCTTATTTCTGTATTTCAACATGATTTGAAGCTTGTTTTTGAAAAGTGCTTATTTCTGTTTTTCAACATGATTTAGAGTTTGTTTTTGGAAAAGTGTTTATTTCTGTATTTCAATGTTGCAACTTGCTGAAAACTGTCCACAGTGTTCCTATCATCCTGATTAAACAGTACTAAAAAAAAAATCACTTACAGAGTGCATCAAACATGATTTAGAGCTTGTTTATGGAAAAGTGTTTATTTCTGTATTTCAACATGATTTGGAGCTTGTTTTTGGAAAAGTGTTTATTTCTGTATTTCAATGTTGCAACTTGCTGAAAACTGTCCACAGTGTTCCTATCATCCTGATTAAACAGTACTGGAAAAAAATTCACTTACAGAGTGCATCAAACATGATTTAGAGCTTGTTTATGGAAAAGTGTTTATTTCTGTATTTCAACATGATTTGGAGCTTGTTTTTGAAAAGTGCTTATTTCTGTTTTTCAACATGATTTAGAGATTGTTTTTGGAAAAGTGTTTATTTCTGTATTTCAATGTTGCAACTTGCTGAAAACTGTCCACAGTGTTCCTATCATCCTGATTAAACAGTACTGGAAAAAAATTCACTTACAGAGTGCATCAAACATGATTTAGAGCTTGTTTATGGAAAAGTGTTTATTTCTGTATTTCAATGTTGCAACTTGCTGAAAACTGTCCACAGTGTTCCTATCATCCTGATTAAACAGTACTAAAAAAAATTTCACTTACAGAGTGCATCAAACATGATTTAGAGCTTGTTTATGGAAAAGTGTTTATTTCTGTATTTCAACATGATTTGGAGCTTGTTTTTGAAAAGTGCTTATTTCTGTTTTTCAACATGATTTAGAGCTTGTTTTTGGAAAAGTGTTTATTTCTGTATTTCAATGTTGCAACTTGCTGAAAACTGTCCACAGTGTTCCTATCATCCTGATTAAACAGTACTGGAAAAAAAATCACTTACAGAGTGCATCAAACATGATTTAGAGCTTGTTTATGGAAAAGTGTTTATTTCTGTATTTCAACATGATTTGGAGCTTGTTTTTGGAAAAGTGCTTATTTCTGTATTTCAACATGATTTAGAGCTTGTTTTTGGAAAAGTGTTTATTTCTGTATTTCAATGTTGCAACTTGCTGAAAACTGTCCACAGTGTTCCTATCATCCTGATTAAACAGTACTGGAAAAAAATTCACTTACAGAGTGCATCAAACATGATTTAGAGCTTGTTTATGGAAAAGTGTTTATTTCTGTATTTCAACATGATTTGGAGCTTGTTTTTGAAAAGTGCTTATTTCTGTTTTTCAACATGATTTAGAGCTTGTTTTTGGAAAAGTGTTTATTTCTGTATTTCAATGTTGCAACTTGCTGAAAACTGTCCACAGTGTTCCTATCATCCTGATTAAACAGTACTGAAAAAAAATTCACTTACAGAGTGCATCAAACATGATTTAGAGCTTGTTTATGGAAAAGTGTTTATTTCTGTATTTCAACATGATTTGGAGCTTGTTTTTGAAAAGTGCTTATTTGGAGCTTGTTTTTGAAAAGTGCTTATTTCTATTTTTCAACATGATTTAGAGCTTGTTTTTGGAAAAGTGTTTATTTCTGTATTTCAACATGATTTGGAGCTTGTTTTTGGAAAAGTGCTTATTTCTGTTTTTCAACATGATTTAGAGCTTGTTTTTGGAAAAGTGTTTATTTCTGTATTTCAATGGTGAAACTTGCTGAAAACTGTCCACAGTGTTCCTATCATCCTGATTAAACAGTACTAAAAAAAAATTCACTTACAGAGTGCATCAAACATGATTTAGAGCTTGTTTATGGAGAAGTGTTTATTTCTGTATTTCAACATGATTTGGAGCTTGTTTTTGAAAAGTGCTTATTTCTGTTTATCAACATGATTTGAAGCTTGTTTTTGAAAAGTGCTTATTTCTGTTTTTCAACATGATTTAGAGCTTGTTTTTGGAAGTGTTTATTTCTGTATTTCAATGTTGCAACTTGCTGAAAACTGTCCACAGTGTTCCTATCATCCTGATTAAACAGTACTGAAAAAAAATTCACTTACAGAGTGCATCAAACATGATTTAGAGCTTGTTTATGGAAAAGTGTTTATTTCTGTATTTCAACATGATTTGGAGCTTGTTTTTGGAAAAGTGTTTATTTCTGTATTTCAATGTTGCAACTTGCTGAAAACTGTCCACAGTATTCCTATCATCCTGATTAAACAGTACTGGAAAAAAATTCACTTACAGTGTGCATCAAACATGATTTAGAGCTTGTTTATGGAGAAGTGTTTATTTCTGTATTTCAACATGATTTGGAGCTTGTTTTTGAAAAGTGCTTATTTCTGTTTATCAACATGATTTGAAGCTTGTTTTTGAAAAGTGCTTATTTCTGTTTTTCAACATGATTTAGAGCTTGTTTTTGGAAAAGTGTTTATTTCTGTATTTCAATGTTGCAACTTGCTGAAAACTGTCCACAGTGTTCCTATCATCCTGATTAAACAGTACTGAAAAAAAATTCACTTACAGAGTGCATCAAACATGATTTAGAGCTTGTTTATGGAAAAGTGTTTATTTCTGTATTTCAGCATGATTTGGAGCTTGTTTTTGGAAAAGTGTTTATTTCTGTATTTCAATGTTGAAACTTGCTGAAAACTGTCCACAGTGTTCCTATCATCCTGATTAAACAGTACTGAAAAAAAATTCACTTACAGAGTGCATCAAACATGATTTAGAGCTTGTTTATGGAAAGTGTTTATTTCTGTATTTCAACATGATTTGGAGCTTGTTTTTGGAAAAGTGCTTATTTCTGTATTTCAACATGATTTAGAGCTTGTTTTTGGAAAAGTGTTTATTTCTGTATTTCAATGTTGCAACTTGCTAAAACTGTCCACAGTGTTCCTATCATCCTGATTAAACAGTACTGAAAAAAAATTCACTTACAGAGTGCATCAAACATGATTTAGAGCTTGTTTATGGAAAAGTGTTTATTTCTGTATTTCAACATGATTTGGAGCTTGTTTTTGAAAAGTGCTTATTTCTGTTTATCAACATGATTTGAAGCTTGTTTTTGAAAAGTGCTTATTTCTGTTTTTCAACATGATTTAGAGCTTGTTTTTGGAAAAGTGTTTATTTCTGTATTTCAACATGATTTGGAGCTTGTTTTTGGAAAAGTGCTTATTTCTGTTTTTCAACATGATTTAGAGATTGTTTTTGGAAAAGTGTTTATTTCTGTATTTCAATGTTGCAACTTGCTGAAAACTGTCCACAGTGTTCCTATCATCCTGATTAAACAGTACTGGAAAAAAATTCACTTACAGAGTGCATCAAACATGATTTAGAGCTTGTTTATGGAAAAGTGTTTATTTCTGTATTTCAACATGATTTGGAGCTTGTTTTTGGAAAAGTGCTTATTTCTGTTTTTCAACATGATTTAGAGCTTGTTTTTGGAAAAGTGTTTATTTCTGTATTTCAATGTTGCAACTTGCTGAAAACTGTCCACAGTGTTCCTATCATCCTGATTAAACAACATCAAACATGATTTAGAGCTTGTTTATGGACAAGTGTTTATTTCTGTATTTCAACATGATTTGGAGCTTGTTTTTGAAAAGTGCTTATTTCTGTATTTCAACATGATTTGGAGCTTGTTTTTGAAAAGTGCTTATTTCTGTTTTTCAACATGATTTAGAGCTT
This sequence comes from Salvelinus alpinus, assembly GCF_045679555.1. Taxonomy (NCBI): domain Eukaryota; kingdom Metazoa; phylum Chordata; class Actinopteri; order Salmoniformes; family Salmonidae; genus Salvelinus; species Salvelinus alpinus. Next base: position 100,578 of record NW_027256029.1, read on the forward strand.
GTTTTTGGAAAAGTGTTTATTTCTGTATTTCAATGTTGCAACTTGCTGAAAACTGTCCACAGTGTTCCTATCATCCTGATTAAACAGTACTGAAAAAAAATTCACTTACAGAGTGCATCAAACATGATTTAGAGCTTGTTTATGGAAAAGTGTTTATTTCTGTATTTCAACATGATTTGGAGCTTGTTTTTGAAAAGTGCTTATTTCTGTATTTCAACATGATTTGAAGCTTGTTTTAGAAAAGTGCTTATTTCTGTTTTTCAACATGATTTAGAGCTTGTTTTTGGAAAAGTGTTTATTTCTGTATTTCAACATGATTTGGAGCTTGTTTTTGAAAAGTGCTTATTTCTGTTTTTCAACATGATTTAGAGCTTGTTTTTGGAAAAGTGTTTATTTCTGTATTTCAATGTTGCAACTTGCTGAAAACTGTCCACAGTGTTCCTATCATCCTGATTAAACAGTACTGAAAAAAAATTCACTTACAGAGTGCATCAAACATGATTTAGAGCTTGTTTATGGAAAAGTGTTTATTTCTGTATTTCAATGTTGCAACTTGCTGAAAACTGTCCACAGTGTTCCTATCATCCTGATTAAACAGTACTGAAAAAAAAATTCACTTACAGTGTGCATCAAACATGATTTAGAGCTTGTTTATGGAGAAGTGTTTATTTCTGTATTTCAACATGATTTGGAGCTTGTTTTTGAAAAGTGCTTATTTCTGTTTATCAACATGATTTGAAGCTTGTTTTTGAAAAGTGCTTATTTCTGTTTTTCAACATGATTTAGAGCTTGTTTTTGGAAAAGTGTTTATTTCTGTATTTCAATGTTGCAACTTGCTGAAAACTGTCCACAGTGTTCCTATCATCCTGATTAAACAGTACTGAAAAAAAATTCACTTACAGAGTGCATCAAACATGATTTAGAGCTTGTTTATGGAAAAGTGTTTATTTCTGTATTTCAGCATGATTTGGAGCTTGTTTTTGAAAAGTGTTTATTTCTGTATTTCAATGTTGAAACTTGCTGAAAACTGTCCACAGTGTTCCTATCATCCTGATTAAACAGTACTGAAAAAAAATTCACTTACAGAGTGCATCAAACATGATTTAGAGCTTGTTTATGGAAAGTGTTTATTTCTGTATTTCAACATGATTTGGAGCTTGTTTTTGGAAAAGTGCTTATTTCTGTATTTCAACATGATTTAGAGCTTGTTTTTGGAAAAGTGATTATTTCTGTATTTCAATGTTGCAACTTGCTAAAACTGTCCACAGTGTTCCTATCATCCTGATTAAACAGTACTGAAAAAAAATTCACTTACAGAGTGCATCAAACATGATTTAGAGCTTGTTTATGGAAAAGTGTTTATTTCTGTATTTCAACATGATTTGGAGCTTGTTTTTGAAAAGTGCTTATTTCTGTTTATCAACATGATTTGAAGCTTGTTTTTGAAAAGTGCTTATTTCTGTTTTTCAACATGATTTAGAGCTTGTTTTTGGAAAAGTGTTTATTTCTGTATTTCAACATGATTTGGAGCTTGTTTTTGGAAAAGTGCTTATTTCTGTTTTTCAACATGATTTAGAGATTGTTTTTGGAAAAGTGTTTATTTCTGTATTTCAATGTTGCAACTTGCTGAAAACTGTCCACAGTGTTCCTATCATCCTGATTAAACAGTACTGGAAAAAAATTCACTTACAGAGTGCATCAAACATGATTTAGAGCTTGTTTATGGAAAAGTGTTTATTTCTGTATTTCAACATGATTTGGAGCTTGTTTTTGGAAAAGTGCTTATTTCTGTTTTTCAACATGATATAGAGCTTGTTTTTGGAAAAGTGTTTATTTCTGTATTTCAATGTTGCAACTTGCTGAAAACTGTCCACAGTGTTCCTATCATCCTGATTAAACAGTACTGGAAAAAAATTCACTTACAGTGTGCATCAAACATGATTTAGAGCTTGTTTATGGAGAAGTGTTTATTTCTGTATTTCAACATGATTTGGAGCTTGTTTTTGGAAAAGTGCTTATTTCTGTTTTTCAACATGATTTGGAGCTTGTTTTTGGAAAAGTGCTTATTTCTGTATTTCAACATGATTTAGAGCTTGTTTTTGGAAAAGTGTTTATTTCTGTATTTCAATGTTGCAACTTGCTAAAACTGTCCACAGTGTTCCTATCATCCTGATTAAACAGTACTGAAAAAAAATTCACTTACAGAGTGCATCAAACATGATTTAGAGCTTGTTTATGGAAAAGTGTTTATTTCTGTATTTCAACATGATTTGGAGCTTGTTTTTGAAAAGTGCTTATTTCTGTTTATCAACATGATTTGAAGCTTGTTTTAGAAAAGTGCTTATTTCTGTTTTTCAACATGATTTAGAGCTTGTTTTTGGAAAAGTGTTTATTTCTGTATTTCAACATGATTTGGAGCTTGTTTTTGGAAAAGTGCTTATTTCTGTTTTTCAACATGATTTAGAGATTGTTTTTGGAAAAGTGTTTATTTCTGTATTTCAATGTTGCAACTTGCTGAAAACTGTCCACAGTGTTCCTATCATCCTGATTAAACAGTACTGAAAAAAAGTTCACTTACAGAGTGCATCAAACATGATTTAGAGCTTGTTTATGGAAAAGTGTTTATTTCTGTATTTCAACATGATTTGGAGCTTGTTTTTGAAAAGTGCTTATTTCTGTTTATCAACATGATTTGAAGCTTGTTTTTGAAAAGTGCTTATTTCTATTTTTCAACATGATTTAGAGCTTGTTTTTGGAAAAGTGTTTATTTCTGTATTTCAACATGATTTGGAGCTTGTTTTTGGAAAAGTGTTTATTTCTGTATTTCAATGTTGAAACTTGCTGAAAACTGTCCACAGTGTTCCTATCATCCTGATTAAACAGTACTAAAAAAAAATTCACTTACAGAGTGCATCAAACATGATTTAGAGCTTGTTTATGGAAAAGTGTTTATTTCTGTATTTCAACATGATTTGGAGCTTGTTTTTGGAAAGTGCTTATTTCTGTTTTTCAACATGATATAGAGCTTGTTTTTGGAAAAGTGTTTATTTCTGTATTTCAATGTTGCAACTTGCTGAAAACTGTCCACAGTGTTCCTATCATCCTGATTAAACAGTACTGGAAAAAAATTCACTTACAGAGTGCATCAAACATGATTTAGAGCTTGTTTATGGAGAAGTGTTTATTTCTGTATTTCAACATGATTTGGAGCTTGTTTTTGGAAAAGTGCTTATTTCTGTTTTTCAACATGATTTGGAGCTTGTTTTTGGAAAAGTGCTTATTTCTGTATTTCAACATGATTTAGAGCTTGTTTTTGGAAAAGTGTTTATTTCTGTATTTCAATGTTGCAACTTGCTAAAACTGTCCACAGTGTTCCTATCATCCTGATTAAACAGTACTGAAAAAAAATTCACTTACAGAGTGCATCAAACATGATTTAGAGCTTGTTTATGGAAAAGTGTTTATTTCTGTATTTCAACATGATTTATTTCTTGTTATTGAAAATCAACATGATTTGGAGCTTGTTTTAGAAAAGTGCTTATTTCTGTTTTTCAACATGATTTAGAGCTTGTTTTTGGAAAAGTGTTTATTTCTGTATTTCAACATGATTTGGAGCTTGTTTTTGGAAAAGTGCTTATTTCTGTTTTTCAACATGATTTAGAGCTTGTTTTTGGAAAAGTGTTTATTTCTGTATTTCAATGTTGCAACTTGCTGAAAACTGTCCACAGTGTTCCTATCATCCTGATTAAACAGTACTGGAAAAAAATTCACTTACAGAGTGCATCAAACATGATTTAGAGCTTGTTTATGGAAAAGTGTTTATTTCTGTATTTCAACATGATTTGGAGCTTGTTTTTGAAAAGTGCTTATTTCTGTATTTCAACATGATTTGAAGCTTGTTTTTGAAAAGTGCTTATTTCTATTTTTCAACATGATTTAGAGCTTGTTTTTGGAAAAGTGTTTATTTCTGTATTTCAACATGATTTGGAGCTTGTTTTTGGAAAAGTGTTTATTTCTGTATTTCAATGGTGAAACTTGCTGAAAACTGTCCACAGTGTTCCTATCATCCTGATTAAACAGTACTAAAAAAAAATTCACTTACAGAGTGCATCAAACATGATTTAGAGCTTGTTTATGGAGAAGTGTTTATTTCTGTATTTCAACATGATTTGGAGCTTGTTTTTGGAAAGTGCTTATTTCTGTTTTTCAACATGATTTAGAGATTGTTTTTGGAAAAGTGTTTATTTCTGTATTTCAATGTTGCAACTTGCTGAAAACTGTCCACAGTGTTCCTATCATCCTGATTAAACAGTACTGGAAAAAAAATCACTTACAGAGTGCATCAAACATGATTTAGAGCTTGTTTATGGAAAGTGTTTATTTCTGTATTTCAACATGATTTGGAGCTTGTTTTTGGAAAAGTGCTTATTTCTGTATTTCAACATGATTTAGAGCTTGTTTTTGGAAAAGTGTTTATTTCTGTATTTCAATGTTGCAACTTGCTAAAACTGTCCACAGTGTTCCTATCATCCTGATTAAACAGTACTGGAAAAAAATTCACTTACAGAGTGCATCAAACATGATTTAGAGCTTGTTTATGGAAAAGTGTTTATTTCTGTATTTCAACATGATTTGGAGCTTGTTTTTGAAAAGTGCTTATTTCTGTTTTTCAACATGATTTAGAGCTTGTTTTTGGAAAAGTGTTTATTTCTGTATTTCAATGTTGCAACTTGCTGAAAACTGTCCACAGTGTTCCTATCATCCTGATTAAACAGTACTGGAAAAAAATTCACTTACAGAGTGCATCAAACATGATTTAGAGCTTGTTTATGGAAAAGTGTTTATTTCTGTATTTCAACATGATTTGGAGCTTGTTTTTGAAAAGTGCTTATTTCTGTTTTTCAACATGATTTGAAGCTTGTTTTTGAAAAGTGCTTATTTCTGTATTTCAACATGATTTAGAGCTTGTTTTTGGAAAAGTGTTTATTTCTGTATTTCAACATGATTTGGAGCTTGTTTTTGAAAAGTGCTTATTTCTGTTCTTCAACATGATTTAGAGCTTGTTTTTGGAAAAGTGTTTATTTCTGTATTTCAATGTTGCAACTTGCTGAAAACTGTCCACAGTGTTCCTATCATCCTGATTAAACAGTACTGAAAAAAAATTCACTTACAGAGTGCATCAAACATGATTTAGAGCTTGTTTATGGAAAAGTGTTTATTTCTGTATTTCAACATGATTTGGAGCTTGTTTTTGAAAAGTGCTTATTTCTGTATTTCAACATGATTTGAAGCTTGTTTTTGAAAAGTGCTTATTTCTGTTTTTCAACATGATTTAGAGCTTGTTTTTGGAAAAGTGTTTATTTCTGTATTTCAATGTTGCAACTTGCTGAAAACTGTCCACAGTGTTCCTATCATCCTGATTAAACAGTACTGAAAAAAAATTCACTTACAGAGTGCATCAAACATGATTTAGAGCTTGTTTATGGAAAAGTGTTTATTTCTGTATTTCAACATGATTTGGAGCTTGTTTTTGGAAAAGTGTTTATTTCTGTATTTCAATGTTGCAACTTGCTGAAAACTGTCCACAGTGTTCCTATCATCCTGATTAAACAGTACTGAAAAAAAATTCACTTACAGAGTGCATCAAACATGATTTAGAGCTTGTTTATGGAAAAGTGTTTATTTCTGTATTTCAACATGATTTGGAGCTTGTTTTTGAAAAGTGCTTATTTCTGTATTTCAACATGATTTGAAGCTTGTTTTTGAAAAGTGCTTATTTCTGTTTTTCAACATGATTTAGAGCTTGTTTTTGGAAAAGTGTTTATTTCTGTATTTCAATGTTGCAACTTGCTGAAAACTGTCCACAGTGTTCCTATCATCCTGATTAAACAGTACTGAAAAAAAATTCACTTACAGAGTGCATCAAACATGATTTAGAGCTTGTTTATGGAAAAGTGTTTATTTCTGTATTTCAACATGATTTGGAGCTTGTTTTTGGAAAAGTGTTTATTTCTGTATTTCAATGTTGCAACTTGCTGAAAACTGTCCACAGTGTTCCTATCATCCTGATTAAACAGTACTGAAAAAAAATTAACTTACAGAGTGCATCAAACATGATTTAGAGCTTGTTTATGGAAAAGTGTTTATTTCTGTATTTCAACATGATTTGGAGCTTGTTTTTGGAAAAGTGTTTATTTCTGTATTTCAATGTTGCAACTTGCTGAAAACTGTCCACAGTGTTCCTATCATCCTGATTAAACAGTACTGAAAAAAAATTCACTTACAGAGTGCATCAAACATGATTTAGAGCTTGTTTATGGAAAAGTGTTTATTTCTGTATTTCAACATGATTTGGAGCTTGTTTTTGAAAAGTGCTTATTTCTGTTTATCAACATGATTTAGAGCTTGTTTTTGGAAAAGTGTTTATTTCTGTATTTCAACATGATTTGGAGCTTGTTTTTGAAAAGTGCTTATTTCTGTATTTCAACATGATTTGAAGCTTGTTTTTGAAAAGTGCTTATTTCTGTTTTTCAACATGATTTAGAGCTTGTTTTTGGAAAAGTGTTTATTTCTGTATTTCAATGTTGCAACTTGCTGAAAACTGTCCACAGTGTTCCTATCATCCTGATTAAACAGTACTGGAAAAAAATTCACTTACAGAGTGCATCAAACATGATTTAGAGCTTGTTTATGGAAAAGTGTTTATTTCTGTATTTCAACATGATTTGGAGCTTGTTTTTGGAAAAGTGCTTATTTCTGTTTTTCAACATGATATAGAGCTTGTTTTTGGAAAAGTGTTTATTTCTGTATTTCAATGTTGCAACTTGCTGAAAACTGTCCACAGTGTTCCTATCATCCTGATTAAACAGTACTGGAAAAAAATTCACTTACAGTGTGCATCAAACATGATTTAGAGCTTGTTTATGGAGAAGTGTTTATTTCTGTATTTCAACATGATTTGGAGCTTGTTTTTGGAAAAGTGCTTATTTCTGTTTTTCAACATGATTTGGAGCTTGTTTTTGGAAAAGTGCTTATTTCTGTATTTCAACATGATTTAGAGCTTGTTTTTGGAAAAGTGTTTATTTCTGTATTTCAATGTTGCAACTTGCTAAAACTGTCCACAGTGTTCCTATCATCCTGATTAAACAGTACTGAAAAAAAATTCACTTACAGAGTGCATCAAACATGATTTAGAGCTTGTTTATGGAAAAGTGTTTATTTCTGTATTTCAACATGATTTGGAGCTTGTTTTTGAAAAGTGCTTATTTCTGTTTATCAACATGATTTGAAGCTTGTTTTAGAAAAGTGCTTATTTCTGTTTTTCAACATGATTTAGAGCTTGTTTTTGGAAAAGTGTTTATTTCTGTATTTCAACATGATTTGGAGCTTGTTTTTGGAAAAGTGCTTATTTCTGTTTTTCAACATGATTTAGAGATTGTTTTTGGAAAAGTGTTTATTTCTGTATTTCAATGTTGCAACTTGCTGAAAACTGTCCACAGTGTTCCTATCATCCTGATTAAACAGTACTGGAAAAAAATTCACTTACAGAGTGCATCAAACATGATTTAGAGCTTGTTTATGGAAAAGTGTTTATTTCTGTATTTCAACATGATTTGGAGCTTGTTTTTGAAAAGTGCTTATTTCTATTTATCAACATGATTTGAAGCTTGTTTTTGAAAAGTGCTTATTTCTATTTTTCAACATGATTTAGAGCTTGTTTTTGGAAAAGTGTTTATTTCTGTATTTCAACATGATTTGGAGCTTGTTTTTGGAAAAGTGCTTATTTCTGTTTTTCAACATGATTTAGAGCTTGTTTTTGGAAAAGTGTTTATTTCTGTATTTCAATGTTGAAACTTGCTGAAAACTGTCCACAGTGTTCCTATCATCCTGATTAAACAGTACTAAAAAAAAATTCACTTACAGAGTGCATCAAACATGATTTAGAGCTTGTTTATGGAGAAGTGTTTATTTCTGTATTTCAACATGATTTGGAGCTTGTTTTTGGAAAAGTGTTTATTTCTGTATTTCAATGTTGCAACTTGCTGAAAACTGTCCACAGTATTCCTATCATCCTGATTAAACAGTACTGAAAAAAAATTCACTTACAGAGTGCATCAAACATGATTTAGAGCTTGTTTATGGAGAAGTGTTTATTTCTGTATTTCAACATGATTTGGAGCTTGTTTTTGGAAAAGTGTTTATTTCTGTATTTCAACATGATTTGGAGCTTGTTTTTGGAAAAGTGCTTATTTCTGTTTTTCAACATGATTTAGAGCTTGTTTTTGGAAAAGTGTTTATTTCTGTATTTCAATGTTGCAACTTGCTGAAAACTGTCCACAGTGTTCCTATCATCCTGATTAAACAGTACTGAAAAAAAATTCACTTACAGAGTGCATCAAACATGATTTAGAGCTTGTTTATGGAAAAGTGTTTATTTCTGTATTTCAACATGATTTGGAGCTTGTTTTTGAAAAGTGCTTATTTCTGTTTATCAACATGATTTGAAGCTTGTTTTAGAAAAGTGCTTATTTCTGTTTTTCAACATGATTTAGAGCTTGTTTTTGGAAAAGTGTTTATTTCTGTATTTCAACATGATTTGGAGCTTGTTTTTGAAAAGTGCTTATTTCTGTTTTTCAACATGATTTAGAGCTTGTTTTTGGAAAAGTGTTTATTTCTGTATTTCAATGTTGCAACTTGCTGAAAACTGTCCACAGTGTTCCTATCATCCTGATAAAACAGTACTGGAAAAAAATTCACTTACAGAGTGCATCAAACATGATTTAGAGCTTGTTTATGGAAAAGTGTTTATTTCTGTATTTCAACATGATTTGGAGCTTGTTTTTGAAAAGTGCTTATTTCTGTTTATCAACATGATTTGAAGCTTGTTTTTGAAAAGTGCTTATTTCTATTTTTCAACATGATTTAGAGCTTGTTTTTGGAAAAGTGTTTATTTCTGTATTTCAACATGATTTGGAGCTTGTTTTTGGAAAAGTGCTTATTTCTGTTTTTCAACATGATTTAGAGCTTGTTTTTGGAAAAGTGTTTATTTCTGTATTTCAATGGTGAAACTTGCTGAAAACTGTCCACAGTGTTCCTATCATCCTGATTAAACAGTACTGGAAAAAAATTCACTTACAGAGTGCATCAAACATGATTTAGAGCTTGTTTTTGAAAAGTGCTTATTTCTGTATTTCAACATGATTTGAAGCTTGTTTTTGAAAAGTGCTTATTTCTGTTTTTCAACATGATTTAAGAGCTTGTTTTTGGAAAAGTGTTTATTTCTGTATTTCAATGTTGCAACTTGCTGAAAACTGTCCACAGTGTTCCTATCATCCTGATTAAACAGTACTGGAAAAAAATTCACTTACAGAGTGCATCAAACATGATTTAGAGCTTGTTTATGGAAAAGTGTTTATTTCTGTATTTCAACATGATTTGGAGCTTGTTTTTGAAAAGTGCTTATTTCTGTTTATCAACATGATTTGAAGCTTGTTTTTGAAAAGTGCTTATTTCTATTTTTCAACATGATTTAGAGCTTGTTTTTGGAAAAGTGTTTATTTCTGTATTTCAACATGATTTGGAGCTTGTTTTTGGAAAAGTGTTTATTTCTGTATTTCAATGTTGCAACTTGCTGAAAACTGTCCACAGTGTTCCTATCATCCTGATTAAACAGTACTAAAAAAAAAATCACTTACAGAGTGCATCAAACATGATTTAGAGCTTGTTTATGGAAAAGTGTTTATTTCTGTATTTCAACATGATTTGGAGCTTGTTTTTGGAAAAGTGTTTATTTCTGTATTTCAATGTTGCAACTTGCTGAAAACTGTCCACAGTATTCCTATCATCCTGATTAAACAGTACTGGAAAAAAATTCACTTACAGTGTGCATCAAACATGATTTAGAGCTTGTTTATGGAGAAGTGTTTATTTCTGTATTTCAACATGATTTGGAGCTTGTTTTTGGAAAAGTGCTTATTTCTGTTTTTCAACATGATTTAGAGCTTGTTTTTGGAAAAGTGTTTATTTCTGTATTTCAATGTTGCAACTTGCTGAAAACTGTCCACAGTGTTCCTATCATCCTGATTAAACAGTACTGGAAAAAAATTCACTTACAGAGTGCATCAAACATGATTTAGAGCTTGTTTATGGAAAAGTGTTTATTTCTGTATTTCAACATGATTTGGAGCTTGTTTTTGAAAAGTGCTTATTTCTGTTTATCAACATGATTTGAAGCTTGTTTTTGAAAAGTGCTTATTTCTATTTTTCAACATGATTTAGAGCTTGTTTTTGGAAAAGTGTTTATTTCTGTATTTCAACATGATTTGGAGCTTGTTTTTGGAAAAGTGTTTATTTCTGTATTTCAATGGTGAAACTTGCTGAAAACTGTCCACAGTGTTCCTATCATCCTGATTAAACAGTACTAAAAAAAAATGCACTTACAGTGTGCATCAAACATGATTTAGAGCTTGTTTATGGAGAAGTGTTTATTTCTGTATTTCAACATGATTTGGAGCTTGTTTTTGGAAAAGTGTTTATTTCTGTATTTCAATGTTGCAACTTGCTGAAAACTGTCCACAGTATTCCTATCATCCTGATTAAACAGTACTGGAAAAAAATTCACTTACAGTGTGCATCAAACATGATTTAGAGCTTGTTTATGGAGAAGTGTTTATTTCTGTATTTCAACATGATTTGGAGCTTGTTTTTGAAAAGTGCTTATTTCTGTTTATCAACATGATTTGAAGCTTGTTTTTGAAAAGTGCTTATTTCTGTTTTTCAACATGATTTAGAGCTTGTTTTTGGAAAAGTGTTTATTTCTGTATTTCAATGTTGCAACTTGCTGAAAACTGTCCACAGTGTTCCTATCATCCTGATTAAACAGTACTGAAAAAAAATTCACTTACAGAGTGCATCAAACATGATTTAGAGCTTGTTTATGGAAAAGTGTTTATTTCTGTATTTCAGCATGATTTGGAGCTTGTTTTTGGAAAAGTGTTTATTTCTGTATTTCAATGTTGAAACTTGCTGAAAACTGTCCACAGTATTCCTATCATCCTGATTAAACAGTACTGAAAAAAAATTCACTTACAGAGTGCATCAAACATGATTTAGAGCTTGTTTATGGAAAAGTGTTTATTTCTGTATTTCAACATGATTTGGAGCTTGTTTTTGGAAAAGTGCTTATTTCTGTTTTTCAACATTACATTTACATTTACATTTAAGTCATTTAGCAGACGCTCTTATCCAGAGCGACTTACAAATTGGTGCATTCACCTTATGATATCCAGTGGAACAACCACTTTACAATAGTGCATCTAACTCTTTTAAGGGGGGGGGGGGGCTAGAAGGATTACTTTATCCTATCCTAGGTATTCCTTAAAGAGGTGGGGTTTCAGGTGTCTCCGGAAGGTGGTGATTGACTCCGCTGACCTGGCGTCGTGAGGGAGTTTGTTCCACCATTGGGGTGCCAGAGCAGCGAACAGTTTTGACTGGGCTGAGCGGGAACTGTACTTCCTCAGAGGTAGGGAGGCGAGCAGGCCAGAGGTGGATGAACGCAGTGCCCTTGTTTGGGTGTAGGGCCTGATCAGAGCCTGAAGGTACGGAGGTGCCGTTCCCCTCACAGCTCCGTAGGCAAGCACCATGGTCTTGTAGCGGATGCGAGCTTCAACTGGAAGCCAGTGGAGAGAGCGGAGGAGCGGGGTGACGTGAGAGAACTTGGGAAAGTTGAACACCAGACGGGCTGCGGCGTTCTGGATGAGTTGTAGGGGTTTAATGGCACAGGCAGGGAGCCCAGCCAACAGCGAGTTGCAGTAATCCAGACGGGAGATGACAAGTGCCTGGATTAGGACCTGCGCCGCTTCCTGCGTGAGGCAGGGTCGTACTCTGCGAATGTTGTATTGTATTGTAACATGATATAGAGCTTGTTTTTGGAAAAGTGTTTATTTCTGTATTTCAATGTTGCAACTTGCTGAAAACTGTCCACAGTATTCCTATCATCCTGATTAAACAGTAGTGAAAAAAAATTCACTTACAGAGTGCATCAAACATGATTTAGAGCTTGTTTATGGAAAAGTGTTTATTTCTGTATTTCAACATCAACATGATTTGAAGCTTGTTTTTGAAAAGTGCTTATTTCTATTTTTCAACATGATTTAGAGCTTGTTTTTGGAAAAGTGTTTATTTCTGTATTTCAATGTTGCAACTTGCTGAAAACTGTCCACAGTGTTCCTATCATCCTGATTAAACAGTACTAAAAAAAAATCACTTACAGAGTGCATCAAACATGATTTAGAGCTTGTTTATGGAAAAGTGTTTATTTCTGTATTTCAACATGATTTGGAGCTTGTTTTTGGAAAAGTGTTTATTTCTGTATTTCAATGTTGCAACTTGCTGAAAACTGTCCACAGTATTCCTATCATCCTGATTAAACAGTACTGGAAAAAAATTCACTTACAGAGTGCATCAAACATGATTTAGAGCTTGTTTATGGAAAAGTGTTTATTTCTGTATTTCAACATGATTTGGATTTCTGTATTTCAACTTGATTTGAAAAGAGCTCGTTTTTGAAAAGTGCTTATTTCTGTATTTCAACATGATTTAGAGCTTGTTTTTGGAAAAGTGTTTATTTCTGTATTTCAATGTTGCAACTTGCTGAAAACTGTCCACAGTGTTCCTATCATCCTGATTAAACAGTACTGAAAAAAAAATCACTTACAGAGTGCATCAAACATGATTTAGAGCTTGTTTATGGAAAAGTGTTTATTTCTGTATTTCAGCATGATTTGGAGCTTGTTTTTGAAAAGTGCTTATTTCTGTATTTCAATGTTGAAACTTGCTGAAAACTGTCCACAGTGTTCCTATCATCCTGATTAAACAGTACTGAAAAAAAATTCACTTACAGAGTGCATCAAACATGATTTAGAGCTTGTTTATGGAAAAGTGTTTATTTCTGTATTTCAACATGATTTGGAGCTTGTTTTTGAAAAGTGCTTATTTCTGTTTTTCAACATGATATAGAGCTTGTTTTTGGAAAAGTGTTTATTTCTGTATTTCAATGTTGCAACTTGCTGAAAACTGTCCACAGTATTCCTATCATCCTGATTAAACAGTACTGAAAAAAAATTCACTTACAGAGTGCATCAAACATGATTTAGAGCTTGTTTATGGAAAAGTGTTTATTTCTGTATTTCAACATGATTTGGAGCTTATTTTTGAAAAGTGCTTATTTCTGTTTTCAACATGATTTGAAGCTTGTTTTTGAAAAGTGCTTATTTCTGTTTTTCAACATGATTTAGAGCTTGTTTTTGGAAAAGTGTTTATTTCTGTATTTCAATGTTGCAACTTGCTGAAAACTGTCCACAGTGTTCCTATCATCCTGATTAAACAGTACTGAAAAAAAATTCACTTACAGAGTGCATCAAACATGATTTAGAGCTTGTTTATGGAAAAGTGTTTATTTCTGTATTTCAGCATGATTTGGAGCTTGTTTTTGGAAAAGTGTTTATTTCTGTATTTCAATGTTGAAACTTGCTGAAAACTGTCCACAGTGTTCCTATCATCCTGATTAAACAGTACTGAAAAAAAATTCACTTACAGAGTGCATCAAACATGATTTAGAGCTTGTTTATGGAAAAGTGTTTATTTCTGTATTTCAACATGATTTGGAGCTTGTTTTTGGAAAAGTGCTTATTTCTGTTTTTCAACATGATTTAGAGCTTGTTTTTGGAAAAGTGTTTATTTCTGTATTTCAATGTTGCAACTTGCTGAAAACTGTCCACAGTATTCCTATCATCCTGATTAAACAGTACTGAAAAAAAATTCACTTACAGTGTGCATCAAACATGATTTAGAGCTTGTTTATGGAAAAGTGTTTATTTCTGTTTTTCAACATGATTTAGAGCTTGTTTTTGGAAAAGTGTTTATTTCTGTATTTCAACATGATTTGGAGCTTGTTTTTGAAAAGTGCTTATTTCTGTATTTCAACATGATTTGATGCTTGTTTTTGAAAAGTGCTTATTTCTATTTTTCAACATGATTTAGAGCTTGTTTTTGGAAAAGTGCTTATTTCTGTTTTTCAACATGATTTAGAGCTTGTTTATGGAAAAGTGTTTATTTCTGTATTTCAACATGATTTGGAGCTTGTTTTTGAAAAGTGCTTATTTCTGTTTTTCAACATGATTTAGAGCTTGTTTTTGGAAAAGTGTTTATTTCTGTATTTCAATGTTGAAACTTGCTGAAAACTGTCCACAGTGTTCCTATCATCCTGATTAAACAGTACTGAAAAAAAATTCACTTACAGAGTGCATCAAACATGATTTAGAGCTTGTTTATGGAAAAGTGTTTATTTTTTGTATTTCAACATGATTTGGAGCTTGTTTTTGGAAAAGTGCTTATTTCTGTTTTTCAACATGATTTAGAGCTTGTTTTTGGAAAAGTGTTTATTTCTGTATTTCAACATGATTTGGAGCTTGTTTTTGGAAAAGTGCTTATTTCTGTTTTTCAACATGATATAGAGCTTGTTTTTGGAAAAGTGTTTATTTCTGTATTTCAATGTATCAACTTGCTGAAAACTGTCCACAGTATTCCTATCATCCTGATTAAACAGTACTGAAAAAAATTTCACTTACAGTGTGCATCAAACATGATTTAGAGCTTGTTTATGGAAAAGTGTTTATTTCTGTATTTCAACATGATTTGGAGCTTGTTTTTGAAAAGTGCTTATTTCTGTTTATCAACATGATTTGAAGCTTGTTTTTGAAAAGTGCTTATTTCTGTTTTTCAACATGATTTAGAGCTTGTTTTTGGAAAAGTGTTTATTTCTGTATTTCAATGGTGAAACTTGCTGAAAACTGTCCACAGTGTTCCTATCATCCTGATTAAACAGTACTAAAAAAGATTCACTTACAGAGTGCATCAAACATGATTTAGAGCTTGTTTATGGAAAAGTGTTTATTTCTGTATTTCAACATGATTTGGAACTTTATTTTGGAAAAGTGTTTATTTCTGTATTTCAATGTTGCAACTTGCTGAAAACTGTCCACAGTGTTCCTATCATCCTGATTAAACAGTACTGGAAAAAAATTCACTTACAGAGTGCATCAAACATGATTTAGAGCTTGTTTATGGAAAAGTGTTTATTTCTGTATTTCAACATGATTTGGAGCTTGTTTTTGGAAAAGTGTTTATTTCTGTATTTCAATGTTGCAACTTGCTGAAAACTGTCCACAGTATTCCTATCATCCTGATTAAACAGTACTGAAAAAAAATTCACTTACAGTGTGCATCAAACATGATTTAGAGCTTGTTTATGGAGAAGTGTTTATTTCTGTATTTCAACATGATTTGGAGCTTGTTTTTGAAAAGTGCTTATTTCTGTTTATCAACATGATTTGAAGCTTGTTTTTGAAAAGTGCTTATTTCTGTTTTTCAACATGATTTAGAGCTTGTTTTTGGAAGTGTTTATTTCTGTATTTCAATGTTGCAACTTGCTGAAAACTGTCCACAGTGTTCCTATCATCCTGATTAAACAGTACTAAAAAAGATTCACTTACAGAGTGCATCAAACATGATTTAGAGCTTGTTTATGGAAAAGTGTTTATTTCTGTATTTCAACATGATTTGGAACTTTATTTTGGAAAAGTGTTTATTTCTGTATTTCAATGTTGCAACTTGCTGAAAACTGTCCACAGTGTTCCTATCATCCTGATTAAACAGTACTGGAAAAAAATTCACTTACAGAGTGCATCAAACATGATTTAGAGCTTGTTTATGGAAAAGTGTTTATTTCTGTATTTCAACATGATTTGGAGCTTGTTTTTGGAAAAGTGTTTATTTCTGTATTTCAATGTTGCAACTTGCTGAAAACTGTCCACAGTATTCCTATCATCCTGATTAAACAGTACTGAAAAAAAATTCACTTACAGAGTGCATCAAACATGATTTAGAGCTTGTTTATGGAAAAGTGTTTATTTCTGTATTTCAACATGATTTGGAGCTTGTTTTTGAAAAGTGCTTATTTCTGTATTTCAACATGATTTGGAGCTTGTTTTTGAAAAGTGCTTATTTCTGTTTTTCAACATGATTTAGAGCTTGTTTTCGGAAAAGTGTTTATTTCTGTATTTCAATGTTGCAACTTGCTGAAAACTGTCCACAGTGTTCCTATCATCCTGATTAAACAGTACTGAAAAAAAAATCACTTACAGTGTGCATCAAACATGATTTAGAGCTTGTTTATGGAAAAGTGTTTATTTCTGTATTTCAACATGATTTGGAGCTTGTTTTTGAAAAGTGCTTATTTCTGTTTATCAACATGATTTGAAGCTTGTTTTTGAAAAGTGCTTATTTCTGTTTTTCAACATGATTTAGAGCTTGTTTTTGGAAAAGTGTTTATTTCTGTATTTCAATGTTGCAACTTGCTGAAAACTGTCCACAGTGTTCCTATCATCCTGATTAAACAGTACTGAAAAAAAATTCACTTACAGAGTGCATCAAACATGATTTAGAGCTTGTTTATGGAAAAGTGTTTATTTCTGTATTTCAACATGATTTGGAGCTTGTTTTTGGAAAAGTGTTTATTTCTGTATTTCAATGTTGCAACTTGCTGAAAACTGTCCACAGTATTCCTATCATCCTGATTAAACAGTACTGAAAAAAAATTTAATTACAGTGTGCATCAAACATGATTTAGAGCTTGTTTATGGAGAAGTGTTTATTTCTGTATTTCAACATGATTTGGAGCTTGTTTTTGAAAAGTGCTTATTTCTGTATTTCAACATGATTTGATGCTTGTTTTTGAAAAGTGCTTATTTCTATTTTTCAACATGATTTAGAGCTTGTTTTTGGAAAAGTGTTTATTTCTGTATTTCAATGTTGCAACTTGCTGAAAACTGTCCACAGTGTTCCTATCATCCTGATTAAACAGTACTGGAAAAAAATTCACTTACAGAGTGCATCAAACATGATTTAGAGCTTGTTTATGGAAAAGTGAAAAGTGCTTATTTCTGTATTTCAATGTTGCAACTTGCTGAAAACTGTCCACAGTATTCCTATCATCCTGATTAAACAGTACTGAAAAAAAATTCACTTACAGTGTGCATCAAACATGATTTAGAGCTTGTTTATGGAAAAGTGTTTATTTCTGTATTTCAACATGATTTGGAGCTTGTTTTTGAAAAGTGCTTATTTCTGTATTTCAACATGATTTGATGCTTGTTTTTGAAAAGTGCTTATTTCTGTTTTTCAACATGATTTAGAGCTTGTTTTTGGAAAAGGAGCTTGTTTTTGGAAAAGTGTTTATTTCTGTATTTCAATGTTGCAACTTGCTGAAAACTGTCCACAGTGTTCCTATCATCCTGATTAAACAGTACTGAAAAAAAGTTCACTTACAGAGTGCATCAAACATGATTTAGAGCTTGTTTATGGAAAAGTGTTTATTTCTGTATTTCAACATGATTTGGAGCTTGTTTTTGAAAAGTGCTTATTTCTGTATTTCAACATGATTTGAAGCTTGTTTTTGAAAAGTGCTTATTTCTGTTTTTCAACATGATTTAGAGCTTGTTTTTGGAAAAGTGTTTATTTCTGTATTTCAATGTTGCAACTTGCTGAAAACTGTCCACAGTGTTCCTATCATCCTGATTAAACAGTACTGAAAAAAAATTCACTTACAGAGTGCATCAAACATGATTTAGAGCTTGTTTATGGAAAAGTGTTTATTTCTGTATTTCAATGTTGCAACTTGCTGAAAACTGTCCACAGTATTCCTATCATCCTGATTAAACAGTACTGAAAAAAAATTCACTTACAGAGTGCATCAAACATGATTTAGAGCTTGTTTATGGAAAAGTGTTTATTTCTGTATTTCAACATGATTTGGAGCTTGTTTTTGAAAAGTGCTTATTTCTGTATTTCAACATGATTTGATGCTTGTTTTTGAAAAGTGCTTATTTCTATTTTTCAACATGATTTAGAGCTTGTTTTTGGAAAAGTGCTTATTTCTGTTTTTCAACATGATTTAGAGCTTGTTTATGGAAAAGTGTTTATTTCTGTATTTCAACATGATTTGGAGCTTGTTTTTGGAAAAGTGCTTATTTCTGTTTTTCAACATGATTTAGAGCTTGTTTTTGGAAAAGTGTTTATTTCTGTATTTCAATGTTGCAACTTGCTGAAAACTGTCCACAGTGTTCCTATCATCCTGATTAAACAGTACTGAAATAAAATTCACTTACAGAGTGCATCAAACATGATTTATAGAGCTTGTTTATGGAAAAGTGTTTATTTCTGTATTTCAATGTTGCAACTTGCTGAAAACTGTCCACAGTGTTCCTATCATCCTGATTAAACAGTACTGAAAAAAAATTCACTTACAGAGTGCATCAAACATGATTTAGAGCTTGTTTATGGAAAAGTGTTTATTTCTGTATTTCAACATGATTTGGAGCTTGTTTTTGAAAAGTGCTTATTTCTGTTTATCAACATGATTTGAAGCTTGTTTTTGAAAAGTGCTTATTTCTGTTTTTCAACATGATTTAGAGCTTGTTTTTGGAAAAGTGTTTATTTCTGTATTTCAATGTTGAAACTTGCTGAAAACTGTCCACAGTGTTCCTATCATCCTGATTAAACAGTACTGAAAAAAGATTCACTTACAGAGTGCATCAAACATGATTTAGAGCTTGTTTATGGAAAAGTGTTTATTTCTGTATTTCAACATGATTTGGAACTTTATTTTGGAAAAGTGTTTATTTCTGTATTTCAATGTTGCAACTTGCTGAAAACTGTCCACAGTGTTCCTATCATCCTGATTAAACAGTACTGGAAAAAAATTCACTTACAGAGTGCATCAAACATGATTTAGAGCTTGTTTTTGGAAAAGTGTTTATTTCTGTATTTCAATGTTGCAACTTGCTGAAAACTGTCCACAGTGTTCCTATCATCCTGATTAAACAGTACTGAAAAAAAATTCACTTACAGTGTGCATCAAACATGATTTAGAGCTTGTTTATGGAGAAGTGTTTATTTCTGTATTTCAACATGATTTGGAGCTTGTTTTTGAAAAGTGCTTATTTCTGTTTATCAACATGATTTGAAGCTTGTTTTTGAAAAGTGCTTATTTCTGTTTTTCAACATGATTTAGAGCTTGTTTTTGGAAAAGTGTTTATTTCTGTATTTCAATGTTGCAACTTGCTGAAAACTGTCCACAGTGTTCCTATCATCCTGATTAAACAGTACTGAAAAAAAATTCACTTACAGTGTGCATCAAACATGATTTAGAGCTTGTTTATGGAGAAGTGTTTATTTCTGTATTTCAACATGATTTGGAGCTTGTTTTTGAAAAGTGCTTATTTCTGTATTTCAACATGATTTGGAGCTTGTTTTTGAAAAGTGCTTATTTCTGTTTTTCAACATGATTTAGAGCTTGTTTTTGGAAAAGTGTTTATTTCTGTATTTCAATGTTGCAACTTGCTGAAAACTGTCCACAGTGTTCCTATCATCCTGATTAAACAGTACTGAAAAAAAATTCACTTACAGAGTGCATCAAACATGATTTAGAGCTTGTTTATGGAAAAGTGTTTATTTCTGTATTTCAACATGATTTGGAGCTTGTTTTTGGAAAAGTGTTTATTTCTGTATTTCAATGTTGCAACTTGCTGAAAACTGTCCACAGTATTCCTATCATCCTGATTAAACAGTACTGAAAAAAAATTCACTTACAGTGTGCATCAAACATGATTTAGAGCTTGTTTATGGAGAAGTGTTTATTTCTGTATTTCAACATGATTTGGAGCTTGTTTTTGGAAAAGTGTTTATTTCTGTATTTCAATGTTGAAACTTGCTGAAAACTGTCCACAGTGTTCCTATCATCCTGATTAAACAGTACTGAAAAAAAAATTCACTTACAGAGTGCATCAAACATGATTTAGAGCTTGTTTTTGGAAAAGTGCTTATTTCTGTTTTTCAACATGATTTAGAGCTTGTTTTTGGAAAAGTGTTTATTTCTGTATTTCAATGTTGCAACTTGCTGAAAACTGTCCACAGTATTCCTATCATCCTGATTAAACAGTACTGAAAAAAATTTCACTTACAGTGTGCATCAAACATGATTTAGAGCTTGTTTATGGAAAAGTGTTTATTTCTGTATTTCAACATGATTTGGAGCTTGTTTTTGAAAAGTGCTTATTTCTGTTTATCAACATGATTTGAAGCTTGTTTTTGAAAAGTGCTTATTTCTGTTTTTCAACATGATTTAGAGCTTGTTTTTGGAAAAGTGTTTATTTCTGTATTTCAATGGTGAAACTTGCTGAAAACTGTCCACAGTGTTCCTATCATCCTGATTAAACAGTACTAAAAAAGATTCACTTACAGAGTGCATCAAACATGATTTAGAGCTTGTTTATGGAAAAGTGTTTATTTCTGTATTTCAACATGATTTGGAACTTTATTTTGGAAAAGTGTTTATTTCTGTATTTCAATGTTGCAACTTGCTGAAAACTGTCCACAGTGTTCCTATCATCCTGATTAAACAGTACTGGAAAAAAATTCACTTACAGAGTGCATCAAACATGATTTAGAGCTTGTTTATGGAAAAGTGTTTATTTCTGTATTTCAACATGATTTGGAGCTTGTTTTTGGAAAAGTGTTTATTTCTGTATTTCAATGTTGCAACTTGCTGAAAACTGTCCACAGTATTCCTATCATCCTGATTAAACAGTACTGAAAAAAAATTCACTTACAGTGTGCATCAAACATGATTTAGAGCTTGTTTATGGAGAAGTGTTTATTTCTGTATTTCAACATGATTTGGAGCTTGTTTTTGAAAAGTGCTTATTTCTGTTTATCAACATGATTTGAAGCTTGTTTTTGAAAAGTGCTTATTTCTGTTTTTCAACATGATTTAGAGCTTGTTTTTGGAAAAGTGTTTATTTCTGTATTTCAATGTTGCAACTTGCTGAAAACTGTCCACAGTGTTCCTATCATCCTGATTAAACAGTACTGAAAAAAAATTCACTTACAGTGTGCATCAAACATGATTTAGAGCTTGTTTATGGAGAAGTGTTTATTTCTGTATTTCAACATGATTTGGAGCTTGTTTTTGAAAAGTGCTTATTTCTGTTTATCAACATGATTTGAAGCTTGTTTTTGAAAAGTGCTTATTTCTGTTTTTCAACATGATTTAGAGCTTGTTTTTGGAAGTGTTTATTTCTGTATTTCAATGTTGCAACTTGCTGAAAACTGTCCACAGTGTTCCTATCATCCTGATTAAACAGTACTGAAAAAAAATTCACTTACAGAGTGCATCAAACATGATTTAGAGCTTGTTTATGGAAAAGTGTTTATTTCTGTATTTCAACATGATTTGGAGCTTGTTTTTGGAAAAGTGTTTATTTCTGTATTTCAATGTTGCAACTTGCTGAAAACTGTCCACAGTGTTCCTATCATCCTGATTAAACAGTACTGAAAAAAAATTCACTTACAGTGTGCATCAAACATGATTTAGAGCTTGTTTATGGAAAAGTGTTTATTTCTGTATTTCAACATGATTTGGAGCTTGTTTTTGGAAAAGTGTTTATTTCTGTATTTCAATGTTGAAACTTGCTGAAAACTGTCCACAGTGTTCCTATCATCCTGATTAAACAGTACTGAAAAAAAATTCACTTACAGAGTGCATCAAACATGATTTAGAGCTTGTTTTTGGAAAAGTGCTTATTTCTGTTTTTCAACATGATTAGAGCTTGTTTTTGGAAAAGTGTTTATTTCTGTATTTCAATGTTGCAACTTGCTGAAAACTGTCCACAGTGTTCCTATCATCCTGATTAAACAGTACTGAAAAAAAATTCACTTACAGTGTGCATCAAACATGATTTAGAGCTTGTTTATGGAAAAGTGTTTATTTCTGTATTTCAACATGATTTGGAGCTTGTTTTTGAAAAGTGCTTATTTCTGTTTATCAACATGATTTGAAGCTTGTTTTTGAAAAGTGCTTATTTCTGTTTTTCAACATGATTTAGAGCTTGTTTTTGGAAAAGTGTTTATTTCTGTATTTCAATGTTGCAACTTGCTGAAAACTGTCCACAGTGTTCCTATCATCCTGATTAAACAGTACTGAAAAAAGATTCACTTACAGAGTGCATCAAACATGATTTAGAGCTTGTTTATGGAAAAGTGTTTATTTCTGTATTTCAACATGATTTGGAACTTTATTTTGGAAAAGTGTTTATTTCTGTATTTCAATGTTGCAACTTGCTGAAAACTGTCCACAGTGTTCCTATCATCCTGATTAAACAGTACTGGAAAAAAATTCACTTACAGAGTGCATCAAACATGATTTAGAGCTTGTTTATGGAAAAGTGTTTATTTCTGTATTTCAACATGATTTGGAGCTTGTTTTTGGAAAAGTGTTTATTTCTGTATTTCAATGTTGCAACTTGCTGAAAACTGTCCACAGTATTCCTATCATCCTGATTAAACAGTACTGAAAAAAAATTCACTTACAGTGTGCATCAAACATGATTTAGAGCTTGTTTATGGAGAAGTGTTTATTTCTGTATTTCAACATGATTTGGAGCTTGTTTTTGAAAAGTGCTTATTTCTGTTTATCAACATGATTTGAAGCTTGTTTTTGAAAAGTGCTTATTTCTGTTTTTCAACATGATTTAGAGCTTGTTTTTGGAAAAGTGTTTATTTCTGTATTTCAATGTTGCAACTTGCTGAAAACTGTCCACAGTGTTCCTATCATCCTGATTAAACAGTACTGAAAAAAAATTCACTTACAGAGTGCATCAAACATGATTTAGAGCTTGTTTATGGAGAAGTGTTTATTTCTGTATTTCAACATGATTTGGAGCTTGTTTTTGAAAAGTGCTTATTTCTGTTTTTCAACATGATTTGAAGCTTGTTTTTGAAAAGTGCTTATTTCTGTTTTTCAACATGATTTAGAGCTTGTTTTTGGAAGTGTTTATTTCTGTATTTCAACATGATTTGGAGCTTGTTTTTGGAAAAGTGTTTATTTCTGTATTTCAATGTTGCAACTTGCTGAAAACTGTCCACAGTGTTCCTATCATCCTGATTAAACAGTACTGAAAAAAAATTCACTTACAGAGTGCATCAAACATGATTTAGAGCTTGTTTTTGGAAAAGTGCTTATTTCTGTTTTTCAACATGATTTAGAGCTTGTTTTTGGAAAAGTGTTTATTTCTGTATTTCAATGTTGCAACTTGCTGAAAACTGTCCACAGTGTTCCTATCATCCTGATTAAACAGTACTGAAAAAAAATTCACTTACAGAGTGCATCAAACATGATTTAGAGCTTGTTTATGGAAAAGTGTTTATTTCTGTATTTCAACATGATTTGGAGCTTGTTTTTGAAAAGTGCTTATTTCTGTATTTCAACATGATTTGAAGCTTGTTTTTGAAAAGTGCTTATTTCTGTTTTTCAACATGATTTAGAGCTTGTTTTTGGAAAAGTGTTTATTTCTGTATTTCAATGTTGCAACTTGCTGAAAACTGTCCACAGTGTTCCTATCATCCTGATTAAACAGTACTGAAAAAAGATTCACTTACAGAGTGCATCAAACATGATTTAGAGCTTGTTTATGGAAAAGTGTTTATTTCTGTATTTCAATGTTGCAACTTGCTGAAAACTGTCCACAGTGTTCCTATCATCCTGATTAAACAGTACTGGAAAAAAATTCACTTACAGAGTGCATCAAACATGATTTAGAGCTTGTTTATGGAAAAGTGTTTATTTCTGTATTTCAACATGATTTGGAGCTTGTTTTTGGAAAAGTGTTTATTTCTGTATTTCAATGTTGCAACTTGCTGAAAACTGTCCACAGTGTTCCTATCATCCTGATTAAACAGTACTGAAAAAAAATTCACTTACAGAGTGCATCAAACATGATTTAGAGCTTGTTTATGGAAAAGTGTTTATTTCTG
Organism: Salvelinus alpinus; assembly: GCF_045679555.1. Lineage (NCBI taxonomy): Eukaryota > Metazoa > Chordata > Actinopteri > Salmoniformes > Salmonidae > Salvelinus > Salvelinus alpinus. The sequence goes on from NW_027256029.1 coordinate 124,506, forward strand.
TATTTCAACATGATTTGGAGCTTGTTTTTGAAAAGTGCTTATTTCTGTATTTCAACATGATTTGAAGCTTGTTTTTGAAAAGTGCTTATTTCTGTTTTTCAACATGATTTAGAGCTTGTTTTTGGAAAAGTGTTTATTTCTGTATTTCAATGTTGCAACTTGCTGAAAACTGTCCACAGTGTTCCTATCATCCTGATTAAACAGTACTGAAAAAAAATTCACTTACAGAGTGCATCAAACATGATTTAGAGCTTGTTTATGGAAAAGTGTTTATTTCTGTATTTCAACATGATTTGGAGCTTGTTTTTGAAAAGTGCTTATTTCTGTATTTCAACATGATTTGAAGCTTGTTTTTGAAAAGTGCTTATTTCTGTTTTTCAACATGATTTAGAGCTTGTTTTTGGAAAAGTGTTTATTTCTGTATTTCAATGTTGCAACTTGCTGAAAACTGTCCACAGTGTTCCTATCATCCTGATTAAACAGTACTGAAAAAAAATTCACTTACAGAGTGCATCAAACATGATTTAGAGCTTGTTTATGGAAAAGTGTTTATTTCTGTATTTCAACATGATTTGGAGCTTGTTTTTGGAAAAGTGTTTATTTCTGTATTTCAATGTTGCAACTTGCTGAAAACTGTCCACAGTGTTCCTATCATCCTGATTAAACAGTACTGAAAAAAAATTCACTTACAGAGTGCATCAAACATGATTTAGAGCTTGTTTATGGAAAAGTGTTTATTTCTGTATTTCAACATGATTTGGAGCTTGTTTTTGGAAAAGTGTTTATTTCTGTATTTCAATGTTGCAACTTGCTGAAAACTGTCCACAGTGTTCCTATCATCCTGATTAAACAGTACTGAAAAAAAATTCACTTACAGAGTGCATCAAACATGATTTAGAGCTTGTTTATGGAAAAGTGTTTATTTCTGTATTTCAACATGATTTGGAGCTTGTTTTTGGAAAAGTGTTTATTTCTGTATTTCAATGTTGCAACTTGCTGAAAACTGTCCACAGTGTTCCTATCATCCTGATTAAACAGTACTGAAAAAAAATTCACTTACAGAGTGCATCAAACATGATTTAGAGCTTGTTTATGGAAAAGTGTTTATTTCTGTATTTCAATGTTGCAACTTGCTGAAAACTGTCCACAGTGTTCCTATCATCCTGATTAAAGAGTACTGGAAAAAAATTCACTTACAGAGTGCATCAAACATGATTTAGAGCTTGTTTATGGAAAAGTGTTTATTTCTGTATTTATGGAAAAGTGTTTATTTCTGTATTTCAATGTTGCAACTTGCTGAAAACTGTCCACAGTGTTCCTATCATCCTGATTAAAGAGTACTGAAAAAAAATTCACTTACAGAGTGCATCAAACATGATTTAGAGCTTGTTTATGGAAAAGTGTTTATTTCTGTATTTCAACATGATTTGGAGCTTGTTTTTGAAAAGTGCTTATTTCTGTATTTCAACATGATTTGGAGCTTGTTTTTGAAAAGTGCTTATTTCTGTTTTTCAACATGATTTAGAGCTTGTTTTTGGAAAAGTGTTTATTTCTGTATTTCAATGTTGCAACTTGCTGAAAACTGTCCACAGTGTTCCTATCATCCTGATTAAACAGTACTGAAAAAAAATTCACTTACAGAGTGCATCAAACATGATTTAGAGCTTGTTTATGGAAAAGTGTTTATTTCTGTATTTCAACATGATTTGGAGCTTGTTTTTGGAAAAGTGTTTATTTCTGTATTTCAATGTTGCAACTTGCTGAAAACTGTCCACAGTGTTCCTATCATCCTGATTAAACAGTACTGAAAAAAAATTCACTTACAGAGTGCATCAAACATGATTTAGAGCTTGTTTATGGAAAAGTGTTTATTTCTGTATTTCAACATGATTTGGAGCTTGTTTTTGAAAAGTGCTTATTTCTGTATTATCAACATGATTTGAAGCTTGTTTTTGAAAAGTGCTTATTTCTGTTTTTCAACATGATTTAGAGCTTGTTTTTGGAAAAGTGTTTATTTCTGTATTTCAATGTTGCAACTTGCTGAAAACTGTCCACAGTGTTCCTATCATCCTGATTAAACAGTACTGAAAAAAAATTCACTTACAGAGTGCATCAAACATGATTTAGAGCTTGTTTATGGAAAAGTGTTTATTTCTGTATTTCAACATGATTTGGAGCTTGTTTTTGAAAAGTGCTTATTTCTGTATTTCAACATGATTTGAAGCTTGTTTTTGAAAAGTGCTTATTTCTGTTTTTCAACATGATTTAGAGCTTGTTTTTGGAAAAGTGTTTATTTCTGTATTTCAATGTTGCAACTTGCTGAAAACTGTCCACAGTGTTCCTATCATCCTGATTAAACAGTACTGAAAAAAAATTCACTTACAGAGTGCATCAAACATGATTTAGAGCTTGTTTATGGAAAAGTGTTTATTTCTGTATTTCAATGTTGCAACTTGCTGAAAACTGTCCACAGTGTTCCTATCATCCTGATTAAACAGTACTGAAATAAAATTCACTTACAGAGTGCATCAAACATGATTTAGAGCTTGTTTATGGAAAAGTGTTTATTTCTGTATTTCAACATGATTTGGAGCTTGTTTTTGAAAAGTGCTTATTTCTGTATTTCAACATGATTTGAAGCTTGTTTTTGAAAAGTGCTTATTTCTGTTTTTCAACATGATTTAGAGCTTGTTTTTGGAAAAGTGTTTATTTCTGTATTTCAATGTTGCAACTTGCTGAAAACTGTCCACAGTGTTCCTATCATCCTGAATAAACAGTACTGAAAAAAAATTCACTTACAGAGTGCATCAAACATGATTTAGAGCTTGTTTATGGAAAAGTGTTTATTTCTGTATTTCAATGTTGCAACTTGCTGAAAACTGTCCACAGTGTTCCTATCATCCTGATTAAACAGTACTGAAATAAAATTCACTTACAGAGTGCATCAAACATGATTTAGAGCTTGTTTATGGAAAAGTGTTTATTTCTGTATTTCAACATGATTTGGAGCTTGTTTTTGAAAAGTGCTTATTTCTGTATTTCAACATGATTTGAAGCTTGTTTTTGAAAAGTGCTTATTTCTGTTTTTCAACATGATTTAGAGCTTGTTTTTGGAAAAGTGTTTATTTCTGTATTTCAATGTTGCAACTTGCTGAAAACTGTCCACAGTGTTCCTATCATCCTGATTAAACAGTACTGAAATAAAATTCACTTACAGAGTGCATCAAACATGATTTAGAGCTTGTTTATGGAAAAGTGTTTATTTCTGTATTTCAACATGATTTGGAGCTTGTTTTTGAAAAGTGCTTATTTCTGTATTTCAACATGATTTGAAGCTTGTTTTTGAAAAGTGCTTATTTCTGTTTTTCAACATGATTTAGAGCTTGTTTTTGGAAAAGTGTTTATTTCTGTATTTCAATGTTGCAACTTGCTGAAAACTGTCCACAGTGTTCCTATCATCCTGAATAAACAGTACTGAAAAAAAATTCACTTACAGAGTGCATCAAACATGATTTAGAGCTTGTTTATGGAAAAGTGTTTATTTCTGTATTTCAATGTTGCAACTTGCTGAAAACTGTCCACAGTGTTCCTATCATCCTGATTAAACAGTACTGAAATAAAATTCACTTACAGAGTGCATCAAACATGATTTAGAGCTTGTTTATGGAAAAGTGTTTATTTCTGTATTTCAACATGATTTGGAGCTTGTTTTTGAAAAGTGCTTATTTCTGTATTTCAACATGATTTGAAGCTTGTTTTTGAAAAGTGCTTATTTCTGTTTTTCAACATGATTTAGAGCTTGTTTTTGGAAAAGTGTTTATTTCTGTATTTCAATGTTGCAACTTGCTGAAAACTGTCCACAGTGTTCCTATCATCCTGATTAAACAGTACTGAAATAAAATTCACTTACAGAGTGCATCAAACATGATTTAGAGCTTGTTTATGGAAAAGTGTTTATTTCTGTATTTCAACATGATTTGGAGCTTGTTTTTGAAAAGTGCTTATTTCTGTATTTCAACATGATTTGAAGCTTGTTTTTGAAAAGTGCTTATTTCTGTTTTTCAACATGATTTAGAGCTTGTTTTTGGAAAAGTGTTTATTTCTGTATTTCAATGTTGCAACTTGCTGAAAACTGTCCACAGTGTTCCTATCATCCTGATTAAACAGTACTGAAATAAAATTCACTTACAGAGTGCATCAAACATGATTTAGAGCTTGTTTATGGAAAAGTGTTTATTTCTGTATTTCAACATGATTTGGAGCTTGTTTTTGAAAAGTGCTTATTTCTGTATTTCAACATGATTTGAAGCTTGTTTTTGAAAAGTGCTTATTTCTGTTTTTCAACATGATTTAGAGCTTGTTTTTGGAAAAGTGTTTATTTCTGTATTTCAATGTTGCAACTTGCTGAAAACTGTCCACAGTGTTCCTATCATCCTGAATAAACAGTACTGAAAAAAAATTCACTTACAGAGTGCATCAAACATGATTTAGAGCTTGTTTATGGAAAAGTGTTTATTTCTGTATTTCAATGTTGCAACTTGCTGAAAACTGTCCACAGTGTTCCTATCATCCTGATTAAACAGTACTGAAATAAAATTCACTTACAGAGTGCATCAAACATGATTTAGAGCTTGTTTATGGAAAAGTGTTTATTTCTGTATTTCAACATGATTTGGAGCTTGTTTTTGAAAAGTGCTTATTTCTGTATTTCAACATGATTTGAAGCTTGTTTTTGAAAAGTGCTTATTTCTGTTTTTCAACATGATTTAGAGCTTGTTTTTGGAAAAGTGTTTATTTCTGTATTTCAATGTTGCAACTTGCTGAAAACTGTCCACAGTGTTCCTATCATCCTGAATAAACAGTACTGAAAAAAAATTCACTTACAGAGTGCATCAAACATGATTTAGAGCTTGTTTATGGAAAAGTGTTTATTTCTGTATTTCAATGTTGCAACTTGCTGAAAACTGTCCACAGTGTTCCTATCATCCTGATTAAACAGTACTGAAATAAAATTCACTTACAGAGTGCATCAAACATGATTTAGAGCTTGTTTATGGAAAAGTGTTTATTTCTGTATTTCAACATGATTTGGAGCTTGTTTTTGAAAAGTGCTTATTTCTGTATTTCAACATGATTTGAAGCTTGTTTTTGAAAAGTGCTTATTTCTGTTTTTCAACATGATTTAGAGCTTGTTTTTGGAAAAGTGTTTATTTCTGTATTTCAATGTTGCAACTTGCTGAAAACTGTCCACAGTGTTCCTATCATCCTGAATAAACAGTACTGAAAAAAAATTCACTTACAGAGTGCATCAAACATGATTTAGAGCTTGTTTATGGAAAAGTGTTTATTTCTGTATTTCAATGTTGCAACTTGCTGAAAACTGTCCACAGTGTTCCTATCATCCTGATTAAACAGTACTGAAATAAAATTCACTTACAGAGTGCATCAAACATGATTTAGAGCTTGTTTATGGAAAAGTGTTTATTTCTGTATTTCAACATGATTTGGAGCTTGTTTTTGAAAAGTGCTTATTTCTGTATTTCAACATGATTTGAAGCTTGTTTTTGAAAAGTGCTTATTTCTGTTTTTCAACATGATTTAGAGCTTGTTTTTGGAAAAGTGTTTATTTCTGTATTTCAATGTTGCAACTTGCTGAAAACTGTCCACAGTGTTCCTATCATCCTGAATAAACAGTACTGAAAAAAAATTCACTTACAGAGTGCATCAAACATGATTTAGAGCTTGTTTATGGAAAAGTGTTTATTTCTGTATTTCAATGTTGCAACTTGCTGAAAACTGTCCACAGTGTTCCTATCATCCTGATTAAACAGTACTGAAATAAAATTCACTTACAGAGTGCATCAAACATGATTTAGAGCTTGTTTATGGAAAAGTGTTTATTTCTGTATTTCAACATGATTTGGAGCTTGTTTTTGAAAAGTGCTTATTTCTGTATTTCAACATGATTTGAAGCTTGTTTTTGAAAAGTGCTTATTTCTGTTTTTCAACATGATTTAGAGCTTGTTTTTGGAAAAGTGTTTATTTCTGTATTTCAATGTTGCAACTTGCTGAAAACTGTCCACAGTGTTCCTATCATCCTGATTAAACAGTACTGAAATAAAATTCACTTACAGAGTGCATCAAACATGATTTAGAGCTTGTTTATGGAAAAGTGTTTATTTCTGTATTTCAATGTTGCAACTTGCTGAAAACTGTCCACAGTGTTCCTATCATCCTGATTAAACAGTACTGAAATAAAATTCACTTACAGAGTGCATCAAACATGATTTAGAGCTTGTTTATGGAAAAGTGTTTATTTCTGTATTTCAACATGATTTGGAGCTTGTTTTTGAAAAGTGCTTATTTCTGTATTTCAACATGATTTGAAGCTTGTTTTTGAAAAGTGCTTATTTCTGTTTTTCAACATGATTTAGAGCTTGTTTTTGGAAAAGTGTTTATTTCTGTATTTCAATGTTGCAACTTGCTGAAAACTGTCCACAGTGTTCCTATCATCCTGAATAAACAGTACTGAAAAAAAATTCACTTACAGAGTGCATCAAACATGATTTAGAGCTTGTTTATGGAAAAGTGTTTATTTCTGTATTTCAATGTTGCAACTTGCTGAAAACTGTCCACAGTGTTCCTATCATCCTGATTAAACAGTACTGAAATAAAATTCACTTACAGAGTGCATCAAACATGATTTAGAGCTTGTTTATGGAAAAGTGTTTATTTCTGTATTTCAATGTTGCAACTTGCTGAAAACTGTCCACAGTGTTCCTATCATCCTGAATAAACAGTACTGAAAAAAAATTCACTTACAGAGTGCATCAAACATGATTTAGAGCTTGTTTATGGAAAAGTGTTTATTTCTGTATTTCAATGTTGCAACTTGCTGAAAACTGTCCACAGTGTTCCTATCATCCTGATTAAACAGTACTGAAATAAAATTCACTTACAGAGTGCATCAAACATGATTTAGAGCTTGTTTATGGAAAAGTGTTTATTTCTGTATTTCAACATGATTTGGAGCTTGTTTTTGAAAAGTGCTGTATTTCAACATGATTTGGAGCTTGTTTTTGAAAAGTGCTTATTTCTGTATTTCAACATGATTTGCAGCTTGTTTTTGAAATGTCCACAGTGTTCCTATCATCCTGATTAAACAGTACTGAAAAAAACTTCACTTACAGAGTGCATCAAACATGATTTAGAGCTTGTTTATGGAAAAGTGTTTATTTCTGTATTTCAATGTTGCAACTTGCTGAAAACTGTCCACAGTGTTCCTATCATCCTGATTAAACAGTACTGAAATAAAATTCACTTACAGAGTGCATCAAACATGATTTAGAGCTTGTTTATGGAAAAGTGTTTATTTCTGTATTTCAACATGATTTGGAGCTTGTTTTTGAAAAGTGCTTATTTCTGTATTTCAACATGATTTGAAGCTTGTTTTTGAAAAGTGCTTATTTCTGTTTTTCAACATGATTTAGAGCTTGTTTTTGGAAAAGTGTTTATTTCTGTATTTCAATGTTGCAACTTGCTGAAAACTGTCCACAGTGTTCCTATCATCCTGAATAAACAGTACTGAAAAAAAATTCACTTACAGAGTGCATCAAACATGATTTAGAGCTTGTTTATGGAAAAGTGTTTATTTCTGTATTTCAATGTTGCAACTTGCTGAAAACTGTCCACAGTGTTCCTATCATCCTGATTAAACAGTACTGAAATAAAATTCACTTACAGAGTGCATCAAACATGATTTAGAGCTTGTTTATGGAAAAGTGTTTATTTCTGTATTTCAACATGATTTGGAGCTTGTTTTTGAAAAGTGCTTATTTCTGTATTTCAACATGATTTGAAGCTTGTTTTTGAAAAGTGCTTATTTCTGTTTTTCAACATGATTTAGAGCTTGTTTTTGGAAAAGTGTTTATTTCTGTATTTCAATGTTGCAACTTGCTGAAAACTGTCCACAGTGTTCCTATCATCCTGAATAAACAGTACTGAAAAAAAATTCACTTACAGAGTGCATCAAACATGATTTAGAGCTTGTTTATGGAAAAGTGTTTATTTCTGTATTTCAATGTTGCAACTTGCTGAAAACTGTCCACAGTGTTCCTATCATCCTGATTAAACAGTACTGAAATAAAATTCACTTACAGAGTGCATCAAACATGATTTAGAGCTTGTTTATGGAAAAGTGTTTATTTCTGTATTTCAACATGATTTGGAGCTTGTTTTTGAAAAGTGCTTATTTCTGTATTTCAACATGATTTGAAGCTTGTTTTTGAAAAGTGCTTATTTCTGTTTTTCAACATGATTTAGAGCTTGTTTTTGGAAAAGTGTTTATTTCTGTATTTCAACATGATTTGGAGCTTGTTTTTGAAAAGTGCTTATTTCTGTATTTCAACATGATTTGGAGCTTGTTTTTGAAAAGTGCTTATTTCTGAATTTCAACATGATTTGGAGCTTGTTTTTGGAAAAGTGTTTATTTCTGTATTTCAATGTTGCAACTTGCTGAAAACTGTCCACAGTGTTCCTATCATCCTGATTAAACAGTACTGAAATAAAATTCACTTACAGAGTGCATCAAACATGATTTAGAGCTTGTTTATGGAAAAGTGTTTATTTCTGTATTTCAACATGATTTGGAGCTTGTTTTTGAAAAGTGCTTATTTCTGTATTTCAACATGATTTGAAGCTTGTTTTTGAAAAGTGCTTATTTCTGTTTTTCAACATGATTTAGAGCTTGTTTTTGGAAAAGTGTTTATTTCTGTATTTCAATGTTGCAACTTGCTGAAAACTGTCCACAGTGTTCCTATCATCCTGAATAAACAGTACTGAAAAAAAATTCACTTACAGAGTGCATCAAACATGATTTAGAGCTTGTTTATGGAAAAGTGTTTATTTCTGTATTTCAATGTTGCAACTTGCTGAAAACTGTCCACAGTGTTCCTATCATCCTGATTAAACAGTACTGAAATAAAATTCACTTACAGAGTGCATCAAACATGATTTAGAGCTTGTTTATGGAAAAGTGTTTATTTCTGTATTTCAACATGATTTGGAGCTTGTTTTTGAAAAGTGCTTATTTCTGTATTTCAACATGATTTGAAGCTTGTTTTTGAAAAGTGCTTATTTCTGTTTTTCAACATGATTTAGAGCTTGTTTTTGGAAAAGTGTTTATTTCTGTATTTCAATGTTGCAACTTGCTGAAAACTGTCCACAGTGTTCCTATCATCCTGAATAAACAGTACTGAAAAAAAATTCACTTACAGAGTGCATCAAACATGATTTAGAGCTTGTTTATGGAAAAGTGTTTATTTCTGTATTTCAACATGATTTGGAGCTTGTTTTTGAAAAGTGCTTATTTCTGTATTTCAACATGATTTGAAGCTTGTTTTTGAAAAGTGCTTATTTCTGTTTTTCAACATGATTTAGAGCTTGTTTTTGGAAAAGTGTTTATTTCTGTATTTCAATGTTGCAACTTGCTGAAAACTGTCCACAGTGTTCCTATCATCCTGATTAAACAGTACTGAAATAAAATTCACTTACAGAGTGCATCAAACATGATTTAGAGCTTGTTTATGGAAAAGTGTTTATTTCTGTATTTCAACATGATTTGGAGCTTGTTTTTGAAAAGTGCTTATTTCTGTATTTCAACATGATTTGAAGCTTGTTTTTGAAAAGTGCTTATTTCTGTTTTTCAACATGATTTAGAGCTTGTTTTTGGAAAAGTGTTTATTTCTGTATTTCAATGTTGCAACTTGCTGAAAACTGTCCACAGTGTTCCTATCATCCTGAATAAACAGTACTGAAAAAAAATTCACTTACAGAGTGCATCAAACATGATTTAGAGCTTGTTTATGGAAAAGTGTTTATTTCTGTATTTCAATGTTGCAACTTGCTGAAAACTGTCCACAGTGTTCCTATCATCCTGATTAAACAGTACTGAAATAAAATTCACTTACAGAGTGCATCAAACATGATTTAGAGCTTGTTTATGGAAAAGTGTTTATTTCTGTATTTCAACATGATTTGGAGCTTGTTTTTGAAAAGTGCTTATTTCTGTATTTCAACATGATTTGAAGCTTGTTTTTGAAAAGTGCTTATTTCTGTTTTTCAACATGATTTAGAGCTTGTTTTTGGAAAAGTGTTTATTTCTGTATTTCAATGTTGCAACTTGCTGAAAACTGTCCACAGTGTTCCTATCATCCTGAATAAACAGTACTGAAAAAAAATTCACTTACAGAGTGCATCAAACATGATTTAGAGCTTGTTTATGGAAAAGTGTTTATTTCTGTATTTCAATGTTGCAACTTGCTGAAAACTGTCCACAGTGTTCCTATCATCCTGATTAAACAGTACTGAAATAAAATTCACTTACAGAGTGCATCAAACATGATTTAGAGCTTGTTTATGGAAAAGTGTTTATTTCTGTATTTCAACATGATTTGGAGCTTGTTTTTGAAAAGTGCTTATTTCTGTATTTCAACATGATTTGAAGCTTGTTTTTGAAAAGTGCTTATTTCTGTTTTTCAACATGATTTAGAGCTTGTTTTTGGAAAAGTGTTTATTTCTGTATTTCAATGTTGCAACTTGCTGAAAACTGTCCACAGTGTTCCTATCATCCTGAATAAACAGTACTGAAAAAAAATTCACTTACAGAGTGCATCAAACATGATTTAGAGCTTGTTTATGGAAAAGTGTTTATTTCTGTATTTCAATGTTGCAACTTGCTGAAAACTGTCCACAGTGTTCCTATCATCCTGATTAAACAGTACTGAAATAAAATTCACTTACAGAGTGCATCAAACATGATTTAGAGCTTGTTTATGGAAAAGTGTTTATTTCTGTATTTCAACATGATTTGGAGCTTGTTTTTGAAAAGTGCTTATTTCTGTATTTCAACATGATTTGAAGCTTGTTTTTGAAAAGTGCTTATTTCTGTTTTTCAACATGATTTAGAGCTTGTTTTTGGAAAAGTGTTTATTTCTGTATTTCAATGTTGCAACTTGCTGAAAACTGTCCACAGTGTTCCTATCATCCTGAATAAACAGTACTGAAAAAAAATTCACTTACAGAGTGCATCAAACATGATTTAGAGCTTGTTTATGGAAAAGTGTTTATTTCTGTATTTCAATGTTGCAACTTGCTGAAAACTGTCCACAGTGTTCCTATCATCCTGATTAAACAGTACTGAAATAAAATTCACTTACAGAGTGCATCAAACATGATTTAGAGCTTGTTTATGGAAAAGTGTTTATTTCTGTATTTCAACATGATTTGGAGCTTGTTTTTGAAAAGTGCTTATTTCTGTATTTCAACATGATTTGAAGCTTGTTTTTGAAAAGTGCTTATTTCTGTTTTTCAACATGATTTAGAGCTTGTTTTTGGAAAAGTGTTTATTTCTGTATTTCAATGTTGCAACTTGCTGAAAACTGTCCACAGTGTTCCTATCATCCTGAATAAACAGTACTGAAAAAAAATTCACTTACAGAGTGCATCAAACATGATTTAGAGCTTGTTTATGGAAAAGTGTTTATTTCTGTATTTCAATGTTGCAACTTGCTGAAAACTGTCCACAGTGTTCCTATCATCCTGATTAAACAGTACTGAAATAAAATTCACTTACAGAGTGCATCAAACATGATTTAGAGCTTGTTTATGGAAAAGTGTTTATTTCTGTATTTCAACATGATTTGGAGCTTGTTTTTGAAAAGTGCTTATTTCTGTATTTCAACATGATTTGAAGCTTGTTTTTGAAAAGTGCTTATTTCTGTTTTTCAACATGATTTAGAGCTTGTTTTTGGAAAAGTGTTTATTTCTGTATTTCAATGTTGCAACTTGCTGAAAACTGTCCACAGTGTTCCTATCATCCTGAATAAACAGTACTGAAAAAAAATTCACTTACAGAGTGCATCAAACATGATTTAGAGCTTGTTTATGGAAAAGTGTTTATTTCTGTATTTCAATGTTGCAACTTGCTGAAAACTGTCCACAGTGTTCCTATCATCCTGATTAAACAGTACTGAAATAAAATTCACTTACAGAGTGCATCAAACATGATTTAGAGCTTGTTTATGGAAAAGTGTTTATTTCTGTATTTCAACATGATTTGGAGCTTGTTTTTGAAAAGTGCTTATTTCTGTATTTCAACATGATTTGAAGCTTGTTTTTGAAAAGTGCTTATTTCTGTTTTTCAACATGATTTAGAGCTTGTTTTTGGAAAAGTGTTTATTTCTGTATTTCAATGTTGCAACTTGCTGAAAACTGTCCACAGTGTTCCTATCATCCTGAATAAACAGTACTGAAAAAAAATTCACTTACAGAGTGCATCAAACATGATTTAGAGCTTGTTTATGGAAAAGTGTTTATTTCTGTATTTCAATGTTGCAACTTGCTGAAAACTGTCCACAGTGTTCCTATCATCCTGATTAAACAGTACTGAAATAAAATTCACTTACAGAGTGCATCAAACATGATTTAGAGCTTGTTTATGGAAAAGTGTTTATTTCTGTATTTCAACATGATTTGGAGCTTGTTTTTGAAAAGTGCTTATTTCTGTATTTCAACATGATTTGAAGCTTGTTTTTGAAAAGTGCTTATTTCTGTTTTTCAACATGATTTAGAGCTTGTTTTTGGAAAAGTGTTTATTTCTGTATTTCAATGTTGCAACTTGCTGAAAACTGTCCACAGTGTTCCTATCATCCTGATTAAACAGTACTGAAATAAAATTCACTTACAGAGTGCATCAAACATGATTTAGAGCTTGTTTATGGAAAAGTGTTTATTTCTGTATTTCAACATGATTTGGAGCTTGTTTTTGAAAAGTGCTTATTTCTGTATTTCAACATGATTTGAAGCTTGTTTTTGAAAAGTGCTTATTTCTGTTTTTCAACATGATTTAGAGCTTGTTTTTGGAAAAGTGTTTATTTCTGTATTTCAATGTTGCAACTTGCTGAAAACTGTCCACAGTGTTCCTATCATCCTGATTAAACAGTACTGAAATAAAATTCACTTACAGAGTGCATCAAACATGATTTAGAGCTTGTTTATGGAAAAGTGTTTATTTCTGTATTTCAACATGATTTGGAGCTTGTTTTTGAAAAGTGCTTATTTCTGTATTTCAACATGATTTGAAGCTTGTTTTTGAAAAGTGCTTATTTCTGTTTTTCAACATGATTTAGAGCTTGTTTTTGGAAAAGTGTTTATTTCTGTATTTCAATGTTGCAACTTGCTGAAAACTGTCCACAGTGTTCCTATCATCCTGAATAAACAGTACTGAAAAAAAATTCACTTACAGAGTGCATCAAACATGATTTAGAGCTTGTTTATGGAAAAGTGTTTATTTCTGTATTTCAATGTTGCAACTTGCTGAAAACTGTCCACAGTGTTCCTATCATCCTGATTAAACAGTACTGAAATAAAATTCACTTACAGAGTGCATCAAACATGATTTAGAGCTTGTTTATGGAAAAGTGTTTATTTCTGTATTTCAACATGATTTGGAGCTTGTTTTTGAAAAGTGCTTATTTCTGTATTTCAACATGATTTGAAGCTTGTTTTTGAAAAGTGCTTATTTCTGTTTTTCAACATGATTTAGAGCTTGTTTTTGGAAAAGTGTTTATTTCTGTATTTCAATGTTGCAACTTGCTGAAAACTGTCCACAGTGTTCCTATCATCCTGAATAAACAGTACTGAAAAAAAATTCACTTACAGAGTGCATCAAACATGATTTAGAGCTTGTTTATGGAAAAGTGTTTATTTCTGTATTTCAATGTTGCAACTTGCTGAAAACTGTCCACAGTGTTCCTATCATCCTGATTAAACAGTACTGAAATAAAATTCACTTACAGAGTGCATCAAACATGATTTAGAGCTTGTTTATGGAAAAGTGTTTATTTCTGTATTTCAACATGATTTGGAGCTTGTTTTTGAAAAGTGCTTATTTCTGTATTTCAACATGATTTGAAGCTTGTTTTTGAAAAGTGCTTATTTCTGTTTTTCAACATGATTTAGAGCTTGTTTTTGGAAAAGTGTTTATTTCTGTATTTCAATGTTGCAACTTGCTGAAAACTGTCCACAGTGTTCCTATCATCCTGAATAAACAGTACTGAAAAAAAATTCACTTACAGAGTGCATCAAACATGATTTAGAGCTTGTTTATGGAAAAGTGTTTATTTCTGTATTTCAATGTTGCAACTTGCTGAAAACTGTCCACAGTGTTCCTATCATCCTGATTAAACAGTACTGAAATAAAATTCACTTACAGAGTGCATCAAACATGATTTAGAGCTTGTTTATGGAAAAGTGTTTATTTCTGTATTTCAACATGATTTGGAGCTTGTTTTTGAAAAGTGCTTATTTCTGTATTTCAACATGATTTGAAGCTTGTTTTTGAAAAGTGCTTATTTCTGTTTTTCAACATGATTTAGAGCTTGTTTTTGGAAAAGTGTTTATTTCTGTATTTCAATGTTGCAACTTGCTGAAAACTGTCCACAGTGTTCCTATCATCCTGAATAAACAGTACTGAAAAAAAATTCACTTACAGAGTGCATCAAACATGATTTAGAGCTTGTTTATGGAAAAGTGTTTATTTCTGTATTTCAATGTTGCAACTTGCTGAAAACTGTCCACAGTGTTCCTATCATCCTGATTAAACAGTACTGAAATAAAATTCACTTACAGAGTGCATCAAACATGATTTAGAGCTTGTTTATGGAAAAGTGTTTATTTCTGTATTTCAACATGATTTGGAGCTTGTTTTTGAAAAGTGCTTATTTCTGTATTTCAACATGATTTGAAGCTTGTTTTTGAAAAGTGCTTATTTCTGTTTTTCAACATGATTTAGAGCTTGTTTTTGGAAAAGTGTTTATTTCTGTATTTCAATGTTGCAACTTGCTGAAAACTGTCCACAGTGTTCCTATCATCCTGATTAAACAGTACTGAAATAAAATTCACTTACAGAGTGCATCAAACATGATTTAGAGCTTGTTTATGGAAAAGTGTTTATTTCTGTATTTCAACATGATTTGGAGCTTGTTTTTGAAAAGTGCTTATTTCTGTTTTTCAACATGATTTAGAGCTTGTTTTTGGAAAAGTGTTTATTTCTGTATTTCAATGTTGCAACTTGCTGAAAACTGTCCACAGTGTTCCTATCATCCTGATTAAACAGTACTGAAATAAAATTCACTTACAGAGTGCATCAAACATGATTTAGAGCTTGTTTATGGAAAAGTGTTTATTTCTGTATTTCAACATGATTTGGAGCTTGTTTTTGAAAAGTGCTTATTTCTGTATTTCAACATGATTTGAAGCTTGTTTTTGAAAAGTGCTTATTTCTGTTTTTCAACATGATTTAGAGCTTGTTTTTGGAAAAGTGTTTATTTCTGTATTTCAATGTTGCAACTTGCTGAAAACTGTCCACAGTGTTCCTATCATCCTGAATAAACAGTACTGAAAAAAAATTCACTTACAGAGTGCATCAAACATGATTTAGAGCTTGTTTATGGAAAAGTGTTTATTTCTGTATTTCAATGTTGCAACTTGCTGAAAACTGTCCACAGTGTTCCTATCATCCTGATTAAACAGTACTGAAATAAAATTCACTTACAGAGTGCATCAAACATGATTTAGAGCTTGTTTATGGAAAAGTGTTTATTTCTGTATTTCAACATGATTTGGAGCTTGTTTTTGAAAAGTGCTTATTTCTGTATTTCAACATGATTTGAAGCTTGTTTTTGAAAAGTGCTTATTTCTGTTTTTCAACATGATTTAGAGCTTGTTTTTGGAAAAGTGTTTATTTCTGTATTTCAATGTTGCAACTTGCTGAAAACTGTCCACAGTGTTCCTATCATCCTGAATAAACAGTACTGAAAAAAAATTCACTTACAGAGTGCATCAAACATGATTTAGAGCTTGTTTATGGAAAAGTGTTTATTTCTGTATTTCAATGTTGCAACTTGCTGAAAACTGTCCACAGTGT